>NC_056733.1:346651057-346658557 GCF_019279795.1 Protopterus annectens | reverse complement strand
ATGTTAAAGTGAGGTCCCAAATGATTTGGTGGCAGCTCAGTTGGAATTAAAAGATATATCAAAAGAGTAGGGAAGTTCCCCAGTTCCTTGGTTTAATTTCCCTTAGTAGGTTTAATACCTCCTCGGGTCTCCCTGAAAATAGTTTGATAACTTCATCAACAAAAGGATAAATAAATAAATAAATACATACATAAATAAATAATTAAATACAGCTAATAAACTCTTATTATTGCAACATAAAGCAGGCATGTCACATAGTGTGAGAGTGCACAAAGATGAACAACTGTAGTACCTGGACTTTGCAGAATATGATAAAGGGTTTTGAGAAAGGCATACTGAAGGATGACAAGATGTGTAATAAGGTACCCTGCAATGTATTCAACAACATTGTTGAATAGCAGCAATGAAGACATATTAGAAGTGGTTTACATGGGTTTGTGAACACAGTACAAAGGCATGACATGGCCATGCCCATTTGTAGGGGATGTACACTCTAAGTATGTATATCTAACACAGGACTTTCTCTACAGGACATGATGGCTCATGTACATAGGGCATAACGCTCAACCTCTTAGCACAAGAATAATGGGGGAACAAAGGCCAAAAATTAGGAACAGATTTTAAATATTGCATTATAAACTTAGAAACTTGATAGAATAACAAGTTTTGCATTAACACACATATTCTGAATGATATTCAGTCTGAAACATAAGGATCTGTCATTCTTCAGTTACTTTAAATATTCAGCGATTTACCAAAAAAATCCACACTTTATGATAAGCACATTAATAATACAAATCAAAAATCAGGACATTCATAAAAATTCTAGACACTTGAGAAGCATGACATAGGGTGAGGCATGACAGTGTATACTGATGTGATAAACAGAGTGTGTAAAACAATACATAGGTTCAAAGTGCTGATGCTTAAATATTTGTCATGATAACGTGGCCCTCACTGCAGTTTATTCAGGAAAGGGAAACTAGTTACAGCACTGCAGAGAACAGGTATATGGCCACTAAATGAGGAGTGGTGGCAATGCACATACATACTGAACAACCACAGACAGGCATAGATACACACACACACACACACACACACACACACACACACACACACACACACACACACACACACACACACACACACACATGAGAGAATATGCCTGCATGCTCACATGTACTCACACACAAATATACTGATTGATATGTGTAATACATAGGTGCACACATCTTGTAATGACCAATGACAGAGGCATCAGCTATGAAAAAAGTTCACCACCTATGAGACTGAGAAGGTACTGCAAACCTTTCTCACACATGGCTATGCATTCAGGCAAGGATATGAGCAAGGTTTATTGGGACCATATGTGGCAAGCAGTGGTGTAGGACATAAATGTTATGTTTGGATATTATAGGACATCTCAACAGGTACAGTGAAGAGTTACTGACATGATATTGTATGCTACAAGCAAGGCATGGAACATTCTCAAGGGCACATCAACTACAGGAGGGGGACAACCAATACAGAAATGTCTCACAGAAGTAGAGGGGTCCTTGAGGTCACTATATGGAGACAGGAAGTGGCCCTCATACTTGAAGGTAACTTGGATGTTGGAGCCAGCTGGCATTGACATCATGATTGTCTATAAGGGATATACCAGATTAGTAATAGCTAATACAGTTCCAAATTGAACAGTGCAATGCATGTTTGACAAAATGTATTCAGCTAAAAGGCATCAGTATATATTCTTTAGATATTTATGGTCTGAAGCTGCACCCCCCCACTGCACAATAAGGTATGCATGAGCCCTGATATTATTCACAGATAGTGTCATCTACTAGTATGGCTGCAATAGCATGGTGTTTAGTCATATAGTTCGTTGCTGACAGGGATATGTTGTCTTTGTGCTTTCACACATTCTACTGGTGGAGGAACCAGTACAATGATACACCATATGCCTAATGTCAGTAAGTCACCTATGGCTGATGATGTCAGTAATGTACACATGGCACAGTATGATGGAACAGCAGCTAGCAACACAAACACTGCAGTAGCCCAAACACATCCCCAATATATATATAAATATATATATATATATATATATATATATATATATATATATATATATATATATATATACATACACACACACAGATGAAGCATGTTTAGGGAAAGGACCAGACTTACAGTGTCCTATAACTGTAAGCCCTTCCAAGACAACACAGCAGTCTCCAACCCAGGAAGTATCAGTGCCTCTAACATGCACATAGCCCCATAATAGTGAGGAGTGGTAGTCTGCTGTGTCACCATGACTCCAAATTTGTCCTTGCTCTGGGTGAAACACTTGCAGTTAAACAATAGATTTGCATGCCAATAATGCAGGCACAGACAACTGCTGTTCACTACTATTGTGGTGATGATGAGTGCACTGTGTGCCCTGTGTGATAATGTGAAATACATATAGGGCCTGGGGGATGACATGCAGTGCATGCACAGTGAAACACAATAGGCACAGGAAGCATATGGTGCTACTATGGTTACTACTGGCTAACATTGCATCCACTGATACATCCATTAAGCACATGGCAACTGTTCTATAGTCTGCCTGTGTAAGCCATGATGTCAATAGCAGTGTGAAGGTTCTTATCCAAGGTGGCTGAGTACAGACCAACCATACTCAGATGACAGAGACAATTCCTATGACAGCACCTCATTGCTGACTGTGTCATCAGAGGTCACCAGTCCTGGGTGAAGTCAGAGCAATGTTTGTGTTCAGGTGTAATTCCCAGAACATAGCATCAAAGTGCATGCTTTCACTTCCATAGTTGTACAACATCACACTATCAACTGTGGGAAGATCTGGTGCTATGTCAACTCATCATCTGGTTCATGAATGCCTTCAAGTCTGTTAACTCCTGATATGGGACTGACCATCAGGATGAGCAAACATATTCTTCTAGTTCTTCACCATCATTGTCATGCAACAAGCCTCCAGACCACAGACCATTTTGATATACAATGGTAGCATCTGAAACTTAACAGCTACATGCTGACACTCAAAAATGTGATCACTGATTTCCTATAACCTGCAGTCAGATGGCATGGCTACCACATCCACTTCCCATGACTCTGTCCTATATGACAGCATTACTGTCACCTGTCACTGTGCCCACTACCCCCACCTGTACAAATACTGATGACTGTACCCAGCATGCTATCTAACCTATATGTTTAAGGTAATGTCTCATGACTAGTCCATGCACTACTTCTCCGTTTTTGTCCTTGTTTTAGCCAAAACAAGTTATCCGTTTGCATTTTTTCAGTTTGTTATTGAACCTTAGTCTTGTGGCTTCATTTGCAGTTGTGGGAAGATTGTGTATTTCTGCAAGATTTTAGCATTGTTTATATATTATACAGCACTTATATTTCCATAAGTAGAGTTGTATGTAAAAGGTAACTTTCTGTATTATAAACACAGCCTCTGACTACAGTCTTGTAGCTTCATTCACAGTTGTGGCAGGACTGTGATCTACTGCCAGATTTGAGCATCATTTAGCCATTTACTACAGCATTACTGGTAAATTTCTACATGGTCTGGTGCCTTAGTCTGTGGTGGGGTTGCAGTATTGGCAGTATTGTGAATTCTACTCCTGGGATTTGTGCTTCAGGACTTTTTATATCTGTATATACCTGCTTGAAGTTGCATTCCAATAGTCTGGTGCCTTAGTCTGTGGTGGGGTTGCAGCAAGGGCAGTACTGTGGATTCTGCTCTAGGATTTGTGCTTCAGTACTTTTTATAGCAGTATATACCTACTTCAGGTTGCATTCCAGTGCCTTTCTGTTTACTGTGCCGTTTTCCTCTGTTTACTGAATCTGACCCAGACCTCACTGAGACATTAAGCTAAATGTTTCTGAAATGTTAATCATATCACTTAAGCTCGAGTATTGACTTTCTTTGGTTTTATCTCTCTCTAGCAACAGCCATATTTAGCACAGAGCAACATCCAACCAGAGTCTTTTGTTCAAAAGTCTGAGAGGTGTAGAAAGCCCCAAAGAGTGAGATACAAGCTTTTCATCAAAGAGGAAGAAAAAAGCTTTTATTTAAATTCTGCTTAAATACTGTAAGTTGCACTTATAGTGACCTGTGTAGTGATAATTTTTGTACTTCTCTGCTTTTTGCCCATGTTTTTACCAAAAAAGTTATCTATTTGCATTTTTATAGTTTGTTCTTGGACCTCAGTCTTGTAGCTTTATTTGCAGTTGTGGAAAATGTGTGTATTACTGCAGGATTTTAGCATTGTTTATACATTATACTGCATTTCTATTTCCATAAGTAGAATTACATGTAAAGGGTACTTTTTGGATTCTAAACCAAGTCTGGGGCCTCAGTCTTGTAGCTTCATTCACAGTTGTAGCAAGACTGTGATCTGCTGCCAGATTTGAGCTTTATTTTGTCATGTACTACAGCACTACTGGTAAATTTCTGCCAGAGTATGGTGCCTAAGTCTGCGATGGGATTGGCATAGTGGTAGTATTGTGAATTCTTCTCCATGATTTGTGCTTCAGTACTTTTTATAGCTGTATATACCTGCTTAAAGTTACATTATAGTGCCTTTTTTATTTACCTTGCTATTCTGTGTTACCAGTTCTTTGAGTCTGCTCCAGCTCCCATTAAGCTAAAAGTTTCTGAAATTCTAACTGTAGTTCTAGATCTCCAGTTTGAAAATTTTCCAACATTCTCAACGTTCTTTTGTTGTGGTTTTAAAAGACTGTGTCTCTGGCTCCTCTCCTTATAGTAATCTGACATCCGAAGTCCCTCTCTCTCCTTTTTCATTGCCATAATCTGTTGTGTAACTTTTTAAATACTTACCCATCCATTGTTTTTCATATATCCATTAATACTCACCTGGCAAGCCAATATTGCACTTGAGTAAACTTTCCTTATTGCAGATTGTCTCCTGCTCATTTTCTCAGAGCTCCCATCTGCTTGGAACTCCGGACCCACACTCTGAGATGAGGTCTTGAGTTAATCCTGCTCCAGCCTTGGGAAATAATAGATTTCTTTTGTTGTTTTGCTCTTTAGTTAACTGTTTAGAGTGATACTGCTTAATTTTTCCATATAAATCATTCTAAAGGTCCCTAATACTTGAAATTGCCTTGTAAAGGTAGTTTGTTTAATTTTTTTTGTTGTAGTATTACACTCACAAACAATCTTTCTTGGTCTTTTTTTTCATCAAGAGTTTAGCAGTGCCTTGTACACAGGCAAACACCCGGAAAGTAAATTTTATCACTACCCTTGGAACTGAAACCTGTAGCTTAGTGTGACTAAAACAAAGCTGTTGCAAGGTGACAAGCTTAGACCAGCTAACTTGCATATTAAACAGCATTACTATCATATCTTAACACCCACGGTAGTGGTGCTGCGGTAGCGTTGTCACCTCACAGCAAGACGTTGTTCCGTTCGATTCTCAGCTAGAGCGTCTTCTGTGTGGAGGCATGCATGAATCGGCGTGCCTTCATTGAAGGTTGTGCGTCATGGCTGGTAACTTGTCACATAAAAATCCACTACCAAACATTAGCGGACTGGAGTTCCGCTGTGGCGACCCCTAACCGGGATAAGCCGAAAGACACAACAACAACTATCAAATCTTAGCACAATCTAACCTAGTCTAATGCCAAACTGCAGAGATCACTCAAAGAGACCTCAGTATAACCCAGTGTGCAAACTCCAGTAGTACACCCAAATACAGATTTGAGCAACATAGTTATGCAATTTCCAAATATCTCCACAGCTAGCTTGGTTGATATGGACATCCTGAGATAGTGTAGCAATTGTCTCATGTTCACAAACAAATATTTAATCCTCAAAGAGACAATCACAGTATGAAAGAGATGCACATAAATAATTTCACTGGAGGCAAAAATCTCACATGCTAACAAGGTACCAAGAATACAGACATACATACACCACAAATAGCATCCACCACACACAAAGACCAACTTATGCTTAGGCACCAAAAAGTAGTCTTCCCAAGCCTCAAAGACCTCCTAAGCCTATAAACAACAATGCCTATCATCAGCAATCTCAAAAGCACTCTCCAAAGGCAACAGCAAACACCACACATATGCCTACACCCAGTGGAGCCCTAACAGCAAATCCCATAAGGCAAGTAAACATATTACCCAGAACTCTTGTCATAGGGGGCTCCATTGTATATCATACAGATGCCTCACTTACTGGACTGAACAAGGGGAAGATAACAGTTAGTTGCTTATCTGGACCTAGGATCTTCCAATTTATGCATGCACTCAAGTCACTACACCACAGGTACCTATATCATTTTATCATAGTCCACATGGGCATTATTGACCTGAGACATACTTCCCTGGACTATATGAAAAGAGGCACTGTTGATGCCTTTGAATATGTGTCTCAGGCAGGTATGTGCCTTGCAATCAGCAGCATTCTAACTTCACCAAGGATGCTGCAACAGTATGGACGTAAGACGATTGACTTCAATAATTGCCTTTGTGTTTGGTTTCTTACCGGGGGATTCAATATTTGTCAGCATGAGAGGGCATGGTTAAGAAACTACATTGCATTACAAAGGATGGTCTGCACCTGTCTTCCCTAGTCTTCTGGATATTGGCTAAAATTTTATCCACCCATTAGAGCCTAATACACACCTATGAACCTATGAACCTATGCTCAATGGACTTTGCAAACCAGCATGTACATAGTCTACTATCTTGGGCTGCCAATATTAACCTTTTAATTCTCGGTTTGAATTTGCCTCTCCTTAACTATTCCTTCACTCATTCCTGATCAACATAAGGTTTTTCCAGAAGATTTCTATACTTGCAACTATATTTATGCTTTTTCCACGTTTCTTGCCTTCTCATCTAGTCCTTCACCGTATATTCTTTCTTTTGTTTGTTGGCACATTCAGTTGCTGTCTGGTTTTTATCTACTTCTGGTTTGATTTCCATTCCTGATTGATGTCGATATGCTTCTGGTAAATTAAGCAGAGACATCATCTTAGATTTATTCTCCTCATGTTTCAAAACTTTCACTACATTTTGATCTTGTGAGATCAGTAAATATGTGTGGAGCCCCACGACTGCAGATCTATACATGTAATCATTTCCAAGGAGGCCCATCCATCCTTCGGAATGGGGAATATATAATCTTGGTATACACTGATTTTTATAAATCATTTGGTGAGCATGAAGCATCCTTCTTGTTTTAATATCTAATCTATCCAACACTTTTTGGGGCCAGTTAATCACTCCAAATCTAAGTTAGAACAGGAAGAGCAAATTGGTTTACAACTTGGATCTTGTTCCTAGATGTCAATGCTGTTCTCAGGATTAATTTAAGTCTTCTAAAGTATTCCTTTATGAGTTTTATTCACATTAGTTCATGTTTTATTGCCGATCCTTCAACAATTCCCAAGTATTTAAACTGTCCCTCTTGCTCAAGTTCTTTTATATCAC
>NC_056733.1:346578557-346646057 GCF_019279795.1 Protopterus annectens | reverse complement strand
CATATAGTTCGTTGCTGACAGGGATATGTTGTCTTTGTGCTTTCACACATTCTACTGGTGGAGGAACCAGTACAATGATACACCATATGCCTAATGTCAGTAAGTCACCTATGGCTGATGATGTCAGTAATGTACACATGGCACAGTATGATGGAACAGCAGCTAGCAACACAAACCCTGCAGTAGCCCAAACACATCCCCAATATATATATATATATATATATATATATATATATATATATATATATATATATATATATATATATATATATATATATATATATATATATATATATATACACACACATATATATATACATACACACACACATATGAAGCATGTTTAGGGAAAGGACCAGACTTACAGTGTCCTATAACTGTAAGCCCTCCCAAGACAACACAGCAGTTTCCAACCCAGGAAGTATCTGTGCCTCTAACATGCACATAGCCCCATAATAGTGAGGAGTGGTAGTCTGCTGTGTCACCATGACTCCAAATTTGTCCTTGCTCTGGGTGAAACACTTGCAGTTAAACAATAGATTTGCATGCCAATAATGCAGGCACAGACAACTGCTGTTCACTACTATTGTGGTGATGATGAGTGCACTGTGTGCCCTGTGTGATAATGTGAAATACATATAAGGCCTGTGGGATGACATGCAGTGCATGCACAGTGAAACACAGGAGGCACATGAAGCATATGGTGCTACTGTGGTTACTACTGGCTAACATTGCATCCACTGATACATCCATTAAGCACATGGCAACTGTTCTATTGTCTGCCTGTGTAAGCCATGATGTCAATAGCAGTGCGAAGGTTCTTATCCAAGGTTGGTGAGTACAGACCAGCCATACTCAGATGACAGAGACAATTCCTATGACAGCACCTCATTGCTGACTGTGTCATCAGAGGTCACCAGTCCTGGGTGAAGTCAGAGCAATGTTTGTGTTCAGGTGTAATCCCCAGAACATAGCATCAAAGTGCATGCTTTCACTTCCATAGTTGTACAACATCACACTATCAACTGTGGGAAGATTTAGTGCTATGTCAACTCATCATCTGGGTCATGAATGCCTTCAAGTCTGTTAACTCCTGATATGGGACTGACCATCAGGATGAGCAAACATATTCTTCTAGTTCTTCACCATCATTGTCATGCAACAAGCCTCCAGACCACAAACCATTTTGATATACAATGGTAGCATCTGAAACTTAACAGCTACATGCTGACACTCAAAAATGTGATCACTGATTTCCTATAACCTGCAGTCAGATGGCATGGCTACCACATCCACTTCCCATGACTCTGTCCTATATGACAGCATTACTGTCACCTGTCACTGTGCCCACTACCCCCACCTGTACAAATACTGATGACTGCACCCAGCATGCTATCTAACCTATATGTTTAAGGTAATGTCTAATGACTAGTCCATGTACTACTTCTCCGTTTTTGTCCTTGTTTTAGCCAAAACAAGTTATCCGTTTGCATTTTTTCAGTTTGCTATTGAACCTTAGTCTTGTAGCTTCATTTGCAGTTGTGGGAAGATTGTGTATTTCTGCAAGATTTTAGCATTGTTTATACATTATACAGCACTTATATTTCCATAAGTAGAGTTGTATGTAAAAGGTAACTTTCTGTATTATAAACACAGCCTCTGACTACAGTCTTGTAGCTTCATTCACAGTTGTGGCAGGACTGTGATCTACTGCCAGATTTGAGCATCATTTAGCCATTTACTACAGCATTACTGGTAAATTTCTGCATGGTCTGGTGCCTTAGTCTGTGGTGGGGTTGCAGTATTGGCAGTATTGTGAATTCTACTCCTGGGATTTGTGCTTCAGGACTTTTTATATCTGTATATACCTGCTTGAAGTTAGGGCGGCCACGGTGGTGCAGTGGTTAGCATTGCCGCCTCACAGCAAGAGGTTCTCCGGTTCGATCCTCGGCTGGGGTGCCTTCTGTGCGGAGTCTGCATGTCCTCCCTGTGGTCGCGTGGGTTTCCTCCGGGTGCTCCGGTTTCCTCCCACATCCCAAAGACATGCTGCAGGTGGATTGGACACTCTAAATTGGCCCTAGGTGTGCGTGTGAGTGTGCCTTCTGTGGAAGGTTGGGCGCCGGGCTGGCAACTCGACACCGTAAAACTCCACTGCCATTCAATGTGCGGACAGGTGATCCGCTGTGGCGACCCCTAACCGGGATAAAGCTGAAAGAAGAAGAAGATATACCTGCTTGAAGTTGCATTCCAATAGTCTGGTGCCTTAGTCTGTGGTGGGGTTGCAGCAAGGGCAGTACTGTGGATTCTGCTCTAGGATTTGTGCTTCAGTATTTTTTATAGCAGTATATACCTACTTCAGGTTGCATTCCAGTGCCTTTCTGTTTACTGTGCCGTTTTCCTCTGTTTATTGAATCTGACCCAGACCTCACTGAGACATTAAGCTAAATGTTTCTGAAATGTTAATCATATCACTTAAGCTCGAGTATTGACTTTCTTTGGTTTTATCTCTCTCTAGCAACAGCCATATTTAGCACAGAGCAACATCCAACCAGAGTCTTTTGTTCAAAAGTCTGAGAGGTGTAGAAAGCCCCAAAGAGTGAGATACAAGCTTTTCATCAAAGAGGAAGAAAAAAGCTTTTATTTAAATTCTGCTTAAATACTGTAAGTTGCACTTATAGTGACCTGTGTAGTGATAATTTTTGTACTTCTCTGCTTTTTGCCCATGTTTTTACCAAAAAAGTTATCTATTTGCATTTTTATAGTTTGTTCTTGGACCTCAGTCTTGTAGCTTTATTTGCAGTTGTGGAAAATGTGTGTATTACTGCAGGATTTTAGCATTGTTTATACATTATACTGCATTTCTATTTCCATAAGTAGAATTACATGTAAAGGGTAACTTTTTGGATTCTAAACCAAGTCTGGGGCCTCAGTCTTGTAGCTTCATTCACAGTTGTAGCAAGACTGTGATCTGCTGCCAGATTTGAGCTTTATTTTGTTATGTACTACAGCACTACTGGTAAATTTCTGCCAGAGTATGGTGCCTAAGTCTGCGATGGGATTGGCATAGTGGTAGTATTGTGAATTCTTCTCCATGATTTGTGCTTCAGTACTTTTTATAGCTGTATATACCTGCTTAAAGTTACATTATAGTGCCTTTTTTATTTACCTTGCTATTCTGTGTTACCAGTTCTTTGAGTCTGCTCCAGCCCCCATTAAGCTAAAAGTTTCTGAAATTCTAACTGTAGTTCTAGATCTCCAGTTTGAAAATTTTCCAACATTCTCAACATTCTTTTGTTGTGGTTTTAAAAGACTGTGTCTCTGGCTCCTCTCCTTATAGTAATCTGACATCCGAAGTCCCTCTCCTTTTTCATTGCCATAATCTGTTGTGTAACTTTTTAAATACTTACCCATCCATTGTTTTTCATATATCCATTAATACTCACCTGGCAAGCCAATATTGCACTTGAGTAAACTTTCCTTATTGCAGATTGTCTCCTGCTCATTTTCTCAGAGCTCCCATCTGCTTGGAACTCCGGACCCACAATCTGAGATGAGGTCTTGAGTTAATCCTGCTCCAGCCTTGGGAAATAATAGATTTCTTTTGTTGTTTTGCTCTTTAGTTAACTGTTTAGAGTGATACTGCTTAATTTTTCCATATAAATCATTCTAAAGGTCCCTAATACTTGAAATTGCCTTGTAAAGGTAGTTTGTTTAATTTGTTTTGTTGTAGTATTACACTCACAAACAATCTTTCTTGGTCTTTTTTTTCATCAAGAGTTTAGCAGTGCCTTGTACACAGGCAAACACCGGAAAGTAAATTTTATCACTACCCTTGGAACTGAAACCTGTAGCTTAGTGTGACTAAAACAAAGCTGTTGCAAGGTGACAAGCTTAGACCAGCTAATTTGCATATTAAACAGCATTACTATCATATCTTAACACCCACGGTAGTGGTGCTGCGGTAGCGTTGTCACCTCACAGCAAGACGTTGTTCCGTTCGATTCTCAGCTAGAGCGTCTTCTGTGTGGAGGCATGCATGAATCGGCGTGCCTTCATTGAAGGTTGTGCGTCACGGCTGGTAAGTTGTCACATAAAAATCCACTACCAAACATTAGCGGACTGGAGTTCCGCTGTGGCGACCCCTAACCGGGATAAGCCGAAAGACACAACAACAACTATCAAATCTTAGCACAATCTAACCTAGTCTAATGCCAAACTGCAGAGATCACTCAAAGAGACCTCAGTATAACCCACACCCAAATACAGATTCGAGCAACATAGTTATGCAATTTCCAAATATCTCCACAGCTAGCTTGGTTGATATGGACATCCTGAGATAGTGTAGCAATTGTCTCATGTTCACAAACAAATATTTAATCCTCAAAGAGACAATCACAGTATGAAAGAGATGCACATAAATAATTTCACTGGAGGCAAAAATCTCACATGCTAACAAGGTACCAAGAATACACACATACATACACCACAAATAGCATCCACCACACACAAAGACCAACTTATGCTTAGGCACCAAAAAGTAGTCTTCCCAAGCCTCAAAGACCTCCTAAGCCTATAAACAACAATGCCTATCATCAGCAATCTCAAAAGCACTCTCCAAAGGCAACAGCAAACACCACACATATGCCTACACCCAGTGGAGCCCTAACAGCAAATCCCATAAGGCAAGTAAACATATTACCCAGAACTCTTGTCATAGGGGGCTCCATTGAATATCATACAGATGCCTCACTTACTGGACTGAACAAGGGGAAGATAACAGTTAGTTGCTTATCTGGACCTAGGATCTTCCAATTTATGCATGCACTCAAGTCACTACACCACAGGTACCTATATCGTTTTATCATAGTCCACATGGGCATTATTGACCTGAGACATACTTCCCTGGACTATATGAAAAGAGGCACTGTTGATGCCTTTGAATATGTGTCTCAGGCAGGTATGTGCCTTGCAATCAGCAGCATTCTAACTTCACCAAGGATGCTGCAACAGTATGGACGTAAGACGATTGACTTCAATAATTGCCTTTGTGTTTGGTTTCTTACCGGGGGATTCAATATTTGTCAGCATGAGAGGGCATGGTTAAGAAACTACATTGCATTACAAAGGATGGTCTGCACCTGTCTTCCCTAGTCTTCTGGATATTGGCTAAAATTTTATCCACCCATTAGAGCCTAATACACTCCTATGAACCTATGAACCTATGCTCAATGGACTTTGCAAACAAGCATGTACATAGTCTACTATCTTGGGCTGCCAATATTAACCTTTTAATTCTCGGTTTGAATTTGCCTCTCCTTAACTATTCCTTCACTTATTCCTGATCAACATAAGGTTTTTCCAGAAGATTTCTATACTTGCAACTATATTTATGCATTTTCCACGTTTCTTGCCTTCTCATCTAGTCCTTCACCGTATATTCTTTCTTTTGTTTGTTGGCACATTCAGTTGCTGTCTGGTTTTTATCTACTTCTGGCTTGATTTCCATTCCTGCTTGATGTCGATATGCTTCTGGTAAATTAAGCAGAGACATCATCTTAGATTTATTCTCCTCATGTTTCAAAACTTTCACTACATTTTGATCTTGTGAGATCAGTAAATATGTGTGGAGCCCCACGACTGCAGATCTATACATGTAATCATTTCCAAGGAGGCCCATCCATCCTTCGGAATGGGGAATATATAATCTTGGTATACACTGATTTTTATAAATCATTTGGTGAGCATGAAGCATCCTTCTTGTTTTAATATCTAATCTATCCAACACTTTCTGGGGCCAGTTAATCACTCCAAATCTAAGTTAGGACAGGAAGAGCAAATTGGTTTACAACTTGGATCTTGTTCCTAGATGTCAATGCTGTTCTCAGGATTAATTTAAGTCTTCTAAAGTATTCCTTTATGAGTTTTATTCACATTAGTTCATGTTTTATTGCCGATCCTTCAACAATTCCCAAGTATTTATACAGTCCCTCTTGCTCAAGTTCTTTTATATCACATTCCTGTCCCAAACTGATATTTTCCTGGTGCTGCAGCTTTCCTGCTTTAAAGGTATGGAACTAACCATGGTGGCAGAGATCAGCCTAGAAATGAGGGTTTGCTGTTGATATAATAACTTTTTTTCTGACTATACTTCAGGATGTAAAGAAGAGTCTCTGTCTATGTCTGGCAATGTGTGCAGATGTCATTTTTTTGTCATTTAAATTGTGCCAATATGTAAATCAAGAAGAAAGAGCAAATAGCAGAGAGAGAAATCGAAGCATACTGACAAACTGGGTGAATAACATTTTTTTTACAGAAAGAATCCTACTTTTATATAAGAAGACGAAGGGCAACTAGGGAAGGTAGTGAAGAATTGGAGTATACAGGGAGAAGGGAAGGCTGTAGTGGTAGACACACACACACACACACACACACACACACACACACACACACACACACACACACACACACACACACACACACACACACACGCACGCACACACACACACATACACATAAATTTCAGACACAGGCAAGGATGGTAGTGACGTAAAGGCGCAGACAGTAGTGAAGGGATGCAGACAAACAGATGGAAGATACCTAATGATAAGGGCAATTGGACAGCAAATAAAGTATAGGGGAAAACACAGAAGCAGGGGATCACCTGGATAGTGACAGGTAAGGGTACATAGCAGAACCTAGCCCAGCCCAGAGCTTAGCCCACAGAGACGTCAGTTACTGCTGAAGCTAATGGCATATGCACATTGTGCTGCCAGTAGCCCAGTGGGTTGGGGCCCAAAAGTCATGTGACTCAACCAGCCACATCAGGAGGCACACCACAGTGGTGAAGCATGCATCCAGCTGTCAGTACACCTCAGATAACACTAGCATGTACAACTGCCATTGGGAAACCACAGATTATTCCTGTTAATAGAGGTAGACAATCCTTCTCCCCACCAGGAAGTGGTTATATAGGCTTTCAGTAAGTATGGTAGTCACTTTCAGTAGGATGACCTCCATCCACCTGTTGAAAGGTATGCCAGGTGACAACAGGTGACCGAGGCCCAGAGACATCAGCCAGTGAAGGCTGAGATAGATAAAGCTCCTCTATTACAACAGAACTTGACCTACAAAAGGAAGAGGAAAAAGGGCAGCACATTAACATACACACACACACACACACACACACACACACACACACACACACACACACACAAATAGATAGATAGATAGATAGATAGATAGATAGATAGATAGATAGATAGATAGAGAGAGAGAGAGATATAGATATATGTGTGTGTGTGTGTATATATCGATATATTAGATAGATAGATAGATAGATATATAGATAGATAGATAGATAGATATAGAGATAGATATATGTGTGTGTGTGTGTGTGTGTGTATATATATATATATATATATATATATATATATATATATATTTATACGGGTTTAGGACTATTCACTGAAAGCACATTTAATTGAAACACATTTGACTGTGCACAATTCACTGAAAGCTCAATTCACTGAAAACACAATTCAGTGAAACACAATTCACTGAAAGTTATATATGGCCTTTTCTCCACTGTAGTGCAACCCTGGAGTTAGAATATATAGTAAGGGGGGGATGTGAGGGCACCGCCTACCAAATTGAGGGGTGTGGGGGGTGTAGCCCCCCCACCTATTTGAAATATTTTGAATTATACAAACACATAGATACTTGCAAGTTCAATACATTATTCTTTTTCTAAACTTAATATATATCCAAACTATGTGGGGGGCTATGTCCCCCACACCCCCCCTTACTATATATTCTAATTCCAGGGTCGCATTACAGTGGGGAAAAGGCCATATTTAACTTTGAGTGAAATGTGTTTCAGTGAATTGAATTTTCAGTGAATTGTGCTTTCAGTGATATGTGCAGGAATTGTGCTTTCTGTGAATAGTCCTAGACCCATATAAATATATATATATATATATATATATATATATATATATATATATATATATATATATATATATACATATATATATATATACATATACACATATATACACACACACACAACCAAACACATACATATAAGTGTAGATGCGCAGTGCAACACAGCCCATAGCATATGCATCTCACTGCCATAAGAGGTGCTGCTACTTCCATTGACATCCTTCCATATTAGTTGCCACTATTTGCCACCATGAAACAGTATAGGAAGAACTCAATAAACTAGTGGACCTGTTAAAAAAAAAAAAAAGGCAGTAAAACTCTGTCTCTTTCTCTTGCTTTCTCTCTCTTTGTGTGTGTGTCTCTCTCTCTGTCTCTCTCAGCCACTGAATAAATTCTACTCTAGCTGTCTAGATGCCTGCAGAACTCACCATAATGTGTGATATTGGTGGCATCACAGCATCATGCCAAGCTTATGCCAGGCATCCGCCTTATATAAAGGGCCAACATACTGGATCAGCAAGTGCCCCTATGGAGGAAGAACGAAAAAAAAAATCATGCCCTCCAACAAACCTTAGGTAGGAGTCTGGCTGTTTTTAGCACCTGAGGATGCCATGTTCACTCTTAGAGGTTTAGTCAAGGAACTCAATATTACCCCATGGACATACATGTATGTGCAGATATCATGTGATACACATCACAAGACAACAGTGGAGTACCACCTAAAGCTTCCACTGCACAAAACATGGCACAACAAGCTTCATAGGTTCAGTAAATGAACATAGTGAGCATATGTGTCACTAGTCCTGGGACAGGCAGGTAGCAGCGCCTAATGAGAATAGTGCAGTTTTTCATTAGCAGTTCAGAAACAGCCTCACTAAGATTCCTCAGCAATATAAAACGTTATATATTATATTGTCAGTGGTGCAACAAGCTGTACACTTGCCTTTGGAGCAGAATGCTGTGGATGGTGATTTCATACTAGGAAGATGTATTGCTGAATCTGAAGTGCAGGACAAGGAGATGCTACACTCCTGAGCATGTTGTCCTTTGGCCGAGATGTTAAAGTGAGGTCCCAAATGATTTGGTGGCAGCTCAGTTGGAATTAAAAGATATATCAAAAAGAGTAGGGGAAGTTCCCCAGTTCCTTGGTTTAATTTCCCTTAATAGGTTTAATACCTCCTCGGGTCTCCCCTGAAAATAGTTTGATAACTTCATCAACAAAAGGATAAATAAATAAATACATACATAAATAAATAAATAAATACAGCTAATAAACTCTTATTATTGCAACATAAAGCAGGCATGTCACATAGTGTGAGAGTGCACAAAGATGAACAACTGTAGTACCTGGACTTTGCAGAATATGATAAAGGGTTTTGAGAAAGGCATACTGAAGGATGACAAGATGTGTAATAAGGTACCCCTGCAATGTATTCAACAACATTGTTGAATAGCAGCAATGAAGACATATTAGAAGTGGTTTACATGGGTTTGTGAACACAGTACAAAGGCATGACATGGCCATGCCCATTTGTAGGGATGTACACTCTAAGTATGTATATCTAACACAGGACTTTCTCTACAGGACATGATGGCTCATGTACATAGGGCATAACGCTCAACCTCTTAGCACAAGAATAATGGGGGAACAAAGGCCAAAAATTAGGAACAGATTTTAAATATTGCATTATAAACTCAGAAACTTGATAGAATAACAAGTTTTGCATTAACACACATATTCTGAATGATATTCAGTCTGAAACATAAGGATCTGTCATTCTTCAGTTACTTTAAATATTCAGCGATTTACCAAAAAATCCACACTTTATGATAAGCACATTAATAATACAAATCAAAAATCAGGACATTCATAAAAATTCTAGACACTTGAGAAGCATGACATAGGGTGAGGCATGACAGTGTATACTGATGTGATAAACAGAGTGTGTAAAACAATACATAGGTTCAAAGTGCTGATGCTTAAATATTTGTCATGATAACGTGGCCCTCACTGCAGTTTATTCAGGAAAGGAAACTAGTTACAGCACTGCAGAGAACAGGTATATGGCCACTAAATGAGGAGTGGTGGCAATGCACATACATACTGAACAACCACAGACAGGCATACACACACACACACACACACACACACACACACACACACACACACACACACACACATGAGAGAACATGCCTGCATGCTCACATGTACTCACACACAAATATACTGATTGATATGTGTAATACATAGGTGCACACATCTTGTAATGACCAATGACAGAGGCATCAGCTATGAAAAAAGTTCACCACCTATGAGACTGAGAAGGTACTGCAAACCTTCCTCACACATGGCTATGCATTCAGGCAAGGATATGAGCAAGGTTTATTGGGACCATATGTGGCAAGCAGTGGTGCAGGACATAAATGTTATGTTTGGATATTATAGGACATCTCAACAGGTACAGTGAAGAGTTACTGACATGATATTGTATGCTACAAGCAAGGCATGGAACATTCTCAAGGGCACATCAACTACAGGAGGGGGACAACCAATACAGAAATGTCTCACAGAAGTAGAGGGGTCCTTGAGGTCACTATATGGAGACAGGAAGTGGCCCTCATACTTGAAGGTAACTTGGATGTGGGAGCCAGCTGGCATTGACATCATGATTGTCTATAAGGGATATACCAGATTAGTAATAGCTAATACAGTTCCAAATTGAACAGTGCAATGCATGTTTGATAAAATGTATTCAGCTAAAAGGCATCAGTATATATTCTTTAGGTATTTATGGTATGAAGCTGCACCCCCCCCCCCCACTGCACAATAAGGTATGCATGAGCCCTGATATTATTCAAAGATAGTGTCATCTACTAGTATGGCTGCAATAGCATGGTGTTTAGTCATATAGTTCGTTGCTGACAGGGATATGTTGTCTTTGTGCTTTCACACATTCTACTGGTGGAGGAACCAGTACAATGATACACCATATGCCTAATGTCAGTAAGTCACCTATGGCTGATGATGTCAGTAATGTACACATGGCACAGTATGATGGAACAGCAGCTAGCAACACAAACCCTGCAGTAGCCCAAACACATCCCAATAGATATATATATATATATATATATATATATATATACACACATATACATATATATATATATATATATATATATATATATACATATATATATATATATATATATATATATATATATATATATATATATATATATATATATATATATATATATATATATATATACATACACACACACAGATGAAGCATGTTTAGGGAAAGGACCAGACTTACAGTGTCCTATAACTGTAAGCCCTTCCAAGACAACACAGCAGTCTCCAACCCAGGAAGTATCTGTGCCTCTAACATGCACATAGCCCCATAATAGTGAGGAGTGGTAGTCTGCTGTGTCACCATGACTCCAAATTTGTCCTTGCTCTGGATGAAACACTTGCAGTTAAACAATAGATTTGCATGCCAATAATGCAGGCACAGACAACTGCTGTTCACTACTATTGTGGTGATGATGAGTGCACTGTGTGCCCTGTGTGATAATGTGAAATACATATAAGGCCTGTGGGATGACATGCAGTGCATGCACAGTGAAACACAATAGGCACATGAAGCATATGGTGCTACTGTGGTTACTACTGGCTAACATTGCATCCACTGATACATCCATTAAGCACATGGCAACTGTTCTATAGTCTGCCTGTGTAAGCCATGATGTCAATAGCAGTGTGAAGGTTCTTATCCAAGGTGGCTGAGTACAGACCAACCATACTTAGATGACAGAGACAATTCCTATGACAGCACCTCATTGCTGACTGTGTCATCAGAGGTCACCAGTCCTGGGTGAAGTCAGAGCAATGTTTGTGTTCAGGTGTAATCCCCAGAACATAGCATCAAAGTGCATGCTTTCACTTCCATAGTTGTACAACATCACACTATCAACTGTGGGAAGATTTAGTGCTATGTCAACTCATCATCTGGGTCATGAATGCCTTCAAGTCTGTTAACTCCTGATATGGGACTGACCATCAGGATGAGCAAACATATTCTTCTAGTTCTTCACCATCATTGTCATGCAACAAGCCTCCAGACCACAGACCATTTTGTTATACAATGGTAGCATCTGAAACTTAACAGCTACATGCTGACACTCAAAAATGTGATCACTGATTTCCTATAACCTGCAGTTAGATGGCATGGCTACCACATCCACTTCCCATGACTCTGTCCTATATGACAGCATTACTGTCACCTGTCACTGTGCCCACTACCCCCACCTGTACAAATACTGATGACTGCACCCAGCATGCTATCTAACCTATATGTTTAAGGTAATGTCTAATGACTAGTCCATGCACTACTTCTCCGTTTTTGTCCTTGTTTTAGCCAAAACAAGTTATCCGTTTGCATTTTTTCAGTTTGCTATTGAACCTTAGTCTTGTAGCTTCATTTGCAGTTGTGGGAAGATTGTGTATTTCTGCAAGATTTTAGCATTGTTTATACATTATACAGCACTTATATTTCCATAAGTAGAGTTGTATGTAAAAGGTAACTTTCTGTATTATAAACACAGCCTCTGACTACAGTCTTGTAGCTTCATTCACAGTTGTGGCAGGACTGTGATCTACTGCCAGATTTGAGCATCATTTAGCCATTTACTACAGCATTACTGGTAAATTTCTGCATGGTCTGGTGCCTTAGTCTGTGGTGGGGTTGCAGTTTTGGCAGTATTGTGAATTCTACTCCGGGATTTGTGCTTCAGGACTTTTTATATCTGTATATACCTGCTTGAGATATACCTGCTTGAAGTTGCATTCCAATAGTCTGGTGCCTTAGTCTGTGGTGGGGTTGCAGCAAGGGCAGTACTGTGGATTCTGCTCTAGGATTTGTGCTTCAGTACTTTTTATAGCAGTACATACCTACTTCAGGTTGCATTCCAGTGCCTTTCAGTTTACTGTGCCATTTTCCTCTGTTTATTGAATCTGACCCAGACCTCACTGAGACATTAAGCTAAATGTTTCTGAAATGTTAATCATATCACTTAAGCTCGAGTATTGACTTTCTTTGGTTTTATCTCTCTCTAGCAACAGCCATATTTAGCACAGAGCAACATCCACCCAGAGTCTTTTGTTCAAATGTCTGAGAGGTGTAGAAGGGCCCAAAGAGTGAGAAACACGCTTTTCATCAAAGAGGAAGAAAAAAGCTTTTATTTAAATTCTGCTTAAATACTGTAAGTTGCACTTATAGTGACCTGTGTAGTGATAATTTTTGTACTTCTCTGCTTTTTGCCCATGTTTTTTACCAAAAAAGTTATCTATTTGCATTTTTATAGTTTGTTCTTGGACCTCAGTCTTGTAGCTTTATTTGCAGTTGTGGAAAATGTGTGTATTACTGCAGGATTTTAGCATTGTTTATACATTATACTGCATTTCTATTTCCATAAGTAGAATAACATGTAAAGGGTAACTTTTTGGATTCTAAACCAAGTCTGGGGCCTCAGTCTTGTAGCTTCATTCACAGTTGTAGCAAGACTGTGATCTGCTGCCAGATTTGAGCTTTATTTTGTTATGTACTACAGCACTACTGGTAAATTTCTGCCAGAGTATGGTGCCTAAGTCTGCGATGGGATTGGCATAGTGGTAGTATTATGAATTCTTCTCCATGATTTGTGCTTCAGTACTTTTTATAGCTGTATATACTTGCTTAAAGTTACATTATAGTGCCTTTTTTATTTACCTTGCTATTCTGTGTTACCAGTTCTTTGAGTCTGCTCCAGCCCCCATTAAGCTAAAAGTTTCTGAAATTCTAACTGTAGTTCTAGATCTCCAGTTTGAAAATTTTCCAACATTCTCAACATTCTTTTGTTGTGGTTTTAAAAGACTGTGTCTCTGGCTCCTCTCCTTATAGTAATCTGACATCCGAAGTCCCTCTCTCTCCTTTTTCATTGCCATAATCTGTTGTGTAACTTTTTAAATACTTACCCATCCATTGTTTTTCATATATCCATTAATACTCACCTGGCAAGCCAATATTGCACTTGAGTAAACTTTCCTTATTTCAAATTGTCTCCTGCTCATTTTCTCAGAGCTCCCATCTGCTTGGAACTCCGGACCCACACTCTGAGATGAGGTCTTGAGTTAATCCTGCTCCAGCCTTGGGAAATAATAGATTTCTTTTGTTGTTTTGCTCTTTAGTTAACTGTTTAGAGTGATACTGCTTAATTTTTCCATATAAATCATTCTAAAGGTCCCTAATACTTGAAATTGCCTTGTAAAGGTAGTTTGTTTAATTTGTTTTGTTGTAGTATTACACTCACAAACAATCTTTCTTGGTCTTTTTTTTCATCAAGAGTTTAGCAGTGCCTTGTACACAGGCAAACACCCGGAAAGTAAATTTTATCACTACCCTTGGAACTGAAACCTGTAGCTTAGTGTGACTAAAACAAAGCTGTTGCAAGGTGACAAGCTTAGACCAGCTAATTTGCATATTAAACAGCATTACTATCATATCTTAACACCCACGGTAGTGGTGCTGCGGTAGCGTTGTCACCTCACAGCAAGACGTTGTTCCGTTCGATTCTCAGCTAGAGCGTCTTCTGTGTGGAGGCATGCATGAATCGGCGTGCCTTCATTGAAGGTTGTGCGTCACGGCTGGTAAGTTGTCACATAAAAATCCACTACCAAACATTAGCGGACTGGAGTTCCGCTGTGGCGACCCCTAACCGGGATAAGCCGAAAGACACAACAACAACTATCAAATCTTAGCACAATCTAACCTAGTCTAATGCCAAACTGCAGAGATCACTCAAAGAGACCTCAGTATAACCCAGTGTACAACCTCCAGTAGTACACCCAAATACATATTCGAGCAACATAGTTATGCAATTTCCAAATATCTCCACAGCTAGCTTGGTTGATATGGGCATCCTGAGATAGTGTAGCAATTGTCTCATGTTCACAAATAAATATTTAATCCTCAAAGAGACAATCACAGTATGAAAGAGATGCACATAAATAATTTCACTGGAGGCAAATATCTCACATGCAAACAAGGTACCAAGAATACACACATACATACACCACAAATAGCATCCACCACACACAAAGACCAACTTATGCTTAGTCACCAAAAAGTAGTCTTCCCAAGCCTCAAAGACCTCCTAAGCCTATAAACAACAATGCCTATCATCAGCAATCTCAAAAGCACTCTCCAAAGGCAACAGCAAACACCACACATATGCCTACACCCAGTGGAGCCCTAACAGCAAATCCCATAAGGCAAGTAAACATATTACCCAGAACTCTTGTCATAGGGGGCTCCATTGTATATCATACAGATGCCTCACTTACTGGACTGAACAAGGGGAAGATAACAGTTAGTTGCTTATCTGGACCTAGGATCTTCCAATTTATGCATGCACTCAAGTCACTACACCACAGGTACCGATATCATTTTATCATAGTCCACATGGACATTATTGACCTGAGACATACTTTCCTGGACTATATGAAAAGAGGCACTGTTGATGCCTTTGAATATGTGTCTCAGGCAGGTATGTGCCTTGCAATCAGCAGCATTCTAACTTCACCAAGGATGCTGCAACAGTATGGACATAAGACGATTGACTTGAATAATTGCCTTTGTGTTTGGTTTCTTACCGGGGGATTCAATATTTGTCAACATGAGAGGGCATGGTTAAGAAACTACATTGCATTACAAAGGATGGTCTGCACCTGTCTTCCCTAGTCTTCTGGATATTGGCTAAAATTTTATCCACCCATTAGAGCCTTTTTTAGGCAATATGCCAAAGTGACAAACATACTGACATAGCAAATAAACTCAACAAAACCTAAAGGTGTTACTCCTCAGTGCCAAAGGCCTAAACAAAAAACTTCACACCCTACAAGCTTTCCTCACTCTGGAGAATATAGACATCTGTGCCATTACTGAGACATGCCTCGAGATTCAATAAACTCCATGTAAGCCTCAAGCGAAGCCTACATGGAGTTTACATGCTAGTAAGATGAACAGCAGTGCTAATTGCATATTCATGCTGCTCATTGTATTTACATGAATACAAGCAAGGATTTGTGGCCAGCAACATTTTTGCATGGCCAGAGAAGGAAGAAGCACTCCAAGTTTGCCTAAAGGGAAACCTGCTCTGCAAAATCACACAGACAGCCACACTGACTACTAGGGCTGAAAATACTGAAATAACAGAAGTAACAACACAGTAAAGAAAAGTATACCAAGTGCAATGTACACTAAAACAATTATTTGCAGAAAAAACTAATAGACAGTGAGGGTAAACATCAAGGACATCTATAAGGAAAGGTACTCTGGGCAGGGAAAATGTGCTGATGAAAATATGCACAGCCACAGACATGAATGATAGGAATGCAGAACCACAAAAGAAGGAAAAGGATACAGAACAACCAGCCAGTAACCAAAAGACAGTTTTATTTCTCTGATGTCTCAGCCACAAAAGCCTTCAAGGAGTAAATCCTTCACAAACACACACCTGCCTTGAATACAGACACCATTTAAACAATTAGCTTCCTAATTAAACATTTCAATAAGATCAATAAATAAAAAAATCTCCTGTTACACTCCATATTAAGGGCTAAAATATATACAGATTCTTTAAAAAGTATTTTTTTTAGGTTGAATATGTATACAGGACAAAGTCCTTCCAAAATCATGTGATAAAGTATTTTAGGTTTATTGATAACCTGATCTTCCCATGTGAAGGAGGGAAAGATGAAGTAGATAGTTTCATGATGGAATTACATCACAATAGGTTTGATTTAGGATTTGATGAGTTGAAGATGGGCAAAATAGTTTCTAATTTAGATGTGTTAGTTGATATTAGTGGAGGAAAAAATATTAGAACATCAGTATATAGAAAATTTGAAAGTGGAATACAATATGTAAGAGCACAAAATTGTCATCCACCTCATACCATCCAAGCTATACCTTATGGAGAATTTGTACGTTTGTATAGACTGTGAAATAATGATCAATATTATACACTGGAAATGAAAAAAATATATATGTATGTTTAACAACAGAGGCTTTAGTAATGATTTATTGGAAAAGTGTTGGAATACATTTATAAAGGAATATGGGAGTAGAGAATTTTTCAGTGGAGAAAGGTATAGACAGTATGACAAATTTAAGACTATTTGTAAAAAGGAGATATTTATTTTGTAACAACATATAGCTGTTATAGACCAATTTTAACAGATTTGTTGAAATTTTGTTGAGGATATTTGCTGTCTCTGAATGATTGTTCACAATGGATAAGTGATATGCCCATTGTATCTTATGAAAAAGGAAGGAACATTAAGGATTTTATAGTGAAAACTAAATTTGTGACTCCCTGTGAAAATATTACAAGAGCTTTAATAGAATATGGAACCACACTCTGTGGTAGATGCAAAGCTTGTGAATATGTAATTAAAAGCTTTAGGAAAATTAATGGGCACAGTTTCCATGCCAAAGGGTACTATGGTTGTGATACTGAGGGCATTATTTATGCTCTCAGATGTCCATGCAAAAAATTTTATGTGTGAGAAAGCAAAAGTGAGGTTGATGGAACATATAAGAGACAATGTTAGAAATAAAAAAGAAAGCTCAGTAGCTGAGCATTTTAGTAAGGTACATAAAGGTAGGGTTGCAGGTTTAGTAGGCATGGTGTGAGAAAAAATAAGTGTTTCACAATACGATAATGTGGATATAAAAATAAATTACTTTTCATAGAATCTGTATATATTTTAAAGTATGATATGGAGTGTAACTGGAGATATTTTATTTAATGATCATATTGAAATGTTTAATTAGGTAGCTAATTGTTTAGTTGGTGTCTATATTTAAGGCAGGTGTGTGTTTGTGAAGGATTTACTCCTTGAAAGCTTTTGTGGCCAAGAAGAATGATAGGACTAAATAAACATGAAGAGGGCATGATAAATATAGAAGTGTCCCCAAGATAGGATATGTCAATGTATGTAGACTTCCAAAACAAGTCAGTATCATAACGTTATGCACATATGTAGATAGCTCAGTACATACTTCCGTTTACACCCCCTGAGCAAGAATATTATGATATAAACACATGATATTATATATCCGATGGTTACACAAGGTTACATATCAATGGTGGTAAATGGTTTTGAAATAAACATCACTGATATGCTCACTGGAGAGGACACTAAGAAAGAATGGTATATACAATAATAGGTATGTGCATACCGTGAAGATCTGCAAAATGACTTGCATGACTATGTCTGACATGTCATCATGCCTCTCAACCAGTCAGGGACAGATAGCAACAGAGTCCTGGGCAAATGTTGAAAGAAACAGGCTCAATCATGCACACTTTTAAAATATTATGACCATTAACCTGCAGCATTGACAGAATATGTGATTGTAACTTATTATACATGTTCTGCAGTAATAGACGTACACAACTGTAATGATTGTCAGTATTTTAGAATGGGAATTCAGCACCCCTTTCCCAAAAGTGACCAGGATTAAGGAGGACAGTGTTAAACCTGGAGTTGAAATCTGGGGTAATCCTGGTGAGTTGGGAGGTTTGCATGACACATAAGCCCCAATCTACCCTTACAAGAACCAAACCCATGCCATCAATGTTGTCACTGAGCTGTGTATTTACTGGGTGCAGCACAGAAAAATGTATCACACATGCATCTACTAGAACATCTCGAAGGGATGTCTGTACTGTCAAATCCTAATGGATATGCATCCCAGAGAATAGTTCTGTATGGCCTACGAGATGAGGGAGCTGCCTGTGCCAAATGTGATTCACTTGACTAAAGCATCCCTGTCTGATGTAGGCATCAGCCATACAGATAACAGCATATACAAACATCACACTATTATGAGTAGATTCCCTACACATATCTGAGTATTGCATGCATCTGCCACATTATCTGAAACATCTGTATTTAATGTGTGAATTAAGCAGCGATGCATGATAACGAATGGTACAACAGGATGTGTGACTGATAGCAATGCATCAACTATGCGTGCACAGAAATTAGAGCAATTACAATGCTGACAGTCACATAATGCTGCTTGGGAGCACCTGTGAACAGCAACATAATAATGCATAAAATGAATTCACCAAAATTGCAAGTTAAGCTCAGAATGTCATATGTTTGTGTATATAACAGCATTACAACATGTTGATGAACCCAGGAGCATGAGCCCATGTAATAAGTATGATGTAATATTGCTGTATGCAAGATACCCTTTCCAGATACCAGGTATACACATGCACACCTGTGCCATACTGCATCTGTCACTGTGGTGGCTGAATAAGAACTGTGGAGAATTTTGATATACTCTGTAGCTCAGTATGTATGTATACCTTTAAGAAGCTTTCCATGGGCTTCCACATGTGTATAAATACTGAGCACGTGTGAGCCAGACTGCCATTTTGTAGACAGCTGTTGAGATGTAAGCATGCATGTATGTAATGGCCTGTCATTTAATTAGTTTATAGTTTATGTTGCTGCTATCCATTCTGATGTGTTTCTATATAATAAAGCATATAAACAAACTAGCCCACCTGTTCGTCTTGAATCATAACATAGGACAATTGACATAGTGTCAGAATGGGATCCAGACTCAAGACAAAAGGGCATTCAGTTAATATAGAGGAATGAATCATTCCCTACTGCACATACAACTCGCAAAACAGGTCAGAAATTAATTCCAGGTACTAAAACTTGCTTAAATGATTTCTTACTCAAAGAATATTAAAGAAAGTACGCAGAACGCTCTAAACAAATTTCTAGTTAAACAAAATGTCAGAAACTGTGACATATTGATAAAAAATATTCAAAATACGTAGTTATGAAAATGTTTGAAATAATGTCTGAATTGCAAAAAATGTATACAATAAGGAAAATGACTGCATTTTTTTGCTATGTACTACTTTTTTTGCATTAATTAAAGTTATTCAAGATAAACGAAATATACAGAGTGTTCGCAAGTTTGTGCAGTAATACACTGCAGTTATTTCACAAAATACAGTCATTTCAAAGCATATTTCTCAAAGTACAGTTTATCAAAGAGTTTATTGTGCATTTGAATGTTATTACAAGTACCTGGTGTATGTGCATGTTCATACATAATTACAAGGCCCATATTTGCAGTGTGTTTAAGCCTACTTTGTTGGCATGGCTGAAGGATTTCGTACACCAGCTCCACTATTGCACAGAATTGGAGAGTGTTTGAGCAAGAGTGCATTATTTTCATAGAAACTGCATTTTGTGATAAAGATACAAAGGCATTTATTTTGCTTAATTTAGCTGGTTCTGAAGCCATAGAAAGAGGGTGTTCATTTGTTTATGCACCTGCTGTGTTTGCAGGAGAGGGGGAAACCATCATATAGTGATATTGGCTGAAACAAGGGAAGACCCTGAGTGCTTAAAATTTAAATTTAGAGAAATTTTTAACCCCCAAATGAATATAACAATGGAAAGGTACTTATTTTACACAAGGGATCAAAAGCCTAGTGAAACTTTTGCAGCATATATAATTGACTTGAGAAACAAAATTAAAACATGCAGATTTGGTGATTTAAGGGATGAGTTGATAAAAGACAGACTTGTGTGTGGTATTAAAGATGATGCTGTGAAAAAGATTTTGCTTTGTGACTGTGATTTAACTTTGAATAAGGCGTTTGAGATTTGTCAGATATGTGAGCTCACAGAAAAACACACAAGCATGCTTAGAAATGAGAAATGAATGGTTCTGGTATCTTCTAGTGCTAATGCTGATAGAATGCAACATGTGGTTAAAAGAAACAGGAAGAGCAAGAGAGTTCCTGCACGTACAGCAACTGCACGGCCCCAAAAGTAGCAATCCAGTATTGACGTAATGAGCCAGCAGACTATGGCAAACTGTTTATTACCTAGAGACAAAAATAGACCAGTTTCAGCTATAAAGTTAACATCGCCTTGATCAGTGTTAAACAAAACATGACTTCAATAACTCCATTTTATAGTAGACATGTCAATAATCTGAAAAATCATTGGTCATTCACAAATGCTCATTAAGTCCCGGTGGAAATAATCCACCTAATTTGATGATACATTTCTTTTCCTTAGAGTTCAATATAGTATGCCATCTGGCTTTATTCATTCTGTTTCCCATAATTTTATCAATCACAATGAATCTGAAAGAGGCATTCTTGTGTATCATAGTATGTTTACAGAGAGCATTGCTAGTCTTTATAGTTCTGATAACACTAAGATGTTCTAATCGTAGCCTTAAAGGTCTAGACGTTTGGTCTATGTAAAAAGCAGAACAGGTACATGTTGCAAGGTAGATGACCCAGTCTGTGCCGCAATTTGCAAAGAACCCAATATTGTATACATTCCCAGTATTATTCCTGCTAAATTATTTGGATTTGGTCACATTCCTGCAATGGCTACAATGGCTATAGGGGACACACCCCACAAGTAAGTCACCAGTCAAGGTTTTTTGAGTGGAATCCAATTTGGTCCTACCACTGTGTTTATAATGACTAAGCTGAGAGCCTAGATTCCTGCCCCTCCAAAATGAAAAGAAACATCTATCTTGTAGAAATGTTGAAAGGTTGGCATCCGCAAGTAGTATGTTCCAATGCCTCTGTACAATGTTCAGTGAAAGATCAGTGTTTTTCCCATAAGTAGTTACTAATCAGATCAATGATTGATTCCCTGGTTTCCTCTATTTATACTGCAAAAGGTCCTTCCTGTTGAGTGTAGATACCCAATTACTAGCACTGAGGATATTGCCCATTTTGTAACCCCTATCCCTGAATCTAGTGGTTAAATCATCCTTAAAGTATTCATAGGTATCCAGATGTGAACATATACGTTTCATCCTTAGGAATTGAGATTTTGGAATATTCCTGCAGATATGTGGTGAGTGAAAGCTGGAGGCATGGCAAAGAGAATTATATTGTGGATATTTTCAATAGACTTTTATTTCTAAAGTATGGTTAGCATTCCTAGCGATCAAGACATCTAAATCTAATCAGTGTTCAGGGGCTATAACAACTGTGGCAGTTTGGATTACTGAACCCAGGATTGTTTTTCAGGTCCTGAATTCGATCGGATACCTGATACAGGTCTATGGTTTGGACAGATTGCTTTTTCAATATATTGTGGCCTAAATGGGCACCCAAACAGCCGAATCAATGATATTTCTGAACTGCTGAGCTGACATTTTATTTTGGTGTGTTTACTCACTAACCAAAACTTTTATAGTTAGGATCCATGTTATGTTGGAGCAGGTACGCTTGATTGTTGTTGGGCATGTTTGGAAAAGTGTGCTCATCTATATGCAACTTTGAAGTTCTATCTAACAGTGTAAATAACGTGTGCCTTTCTGGTTAAATAGCCAATATCACAACAATCACTATTTTTGGATTCTACAGTGACTAGCTGCTTTTGGACTTTACAATTGTTTGTTATGCTAACAATCTATTTATATTATGCTTTTTATTGCTGTGTTTTGTAGGAATCATGTTATATTTTGATACAAACTTACTTATTGAAGGATATATTACTATGGCAGGTGCGTGACATGCTGCACTTGCAATTTTGAGAACAATTGATATTGTTAACACAGATTTGAACACGAATACCTTCAATCATATAATATTTGTATGTGCGCCAGGGTTAACGTTATACCAACAAAGATTTTGGGTCCTATTTGAAGTCGATATTACTGCTATTTGAATGTCAGCAGGAATAACATATTACTTATATATGTATGTTCAATACCACAATGTTTGGGGGCATTGTTTGGCCTTATACACCAAGATGGGGAATTGTCACTATTCTACATGATTGCTGGGCTATCTTATTATAAGGATATTAGTGCCTGTGCTACAAAATAGGGACGAACATTGATGGGGCACTTTTTTTATAGGTCTTGATTGTTTAATAGAGGTGCCCCTCCACAATTTTGAACATATATGATCTGCTGTTTGTTCTTAATATATATTGTGGCACCATTTGATGAATACTCAAGGGTTTGGTGGTGCTGATAATCAATTTTTAACAAATTGACCCATAGGAATTATGGGCTCTAGCATTTACCCTCTAAATATTTGAAGTGAAGCATCTCATTAATATTTTGGGGGTTTCATGGACTGAATATGTATTCTATATGTATAACAAACGGCTCCAGGGTTCCTATATGTATAACACCAAGAGAGTTATTGCTTGAATCCGTGATTTGTTGGTGTTATTGTACTTTATACTGGTTATTGAGAGTTTGGTCAAGGGCCTTATATATGTCAGCACTATATGTCACTTAATTTACAGCAAAGGCTATTATTGTTCGTTTAAGCAGTTTGAATAATATGAAATGAACATAGCATTGCTATATTATTCTGCTTAACATTTATAACAATTTAAAGGTAATTTATTCTGTCATGTAATGGATTCCTGTTTAAGGACCAAATAGCAAGGGCTATTATTGTCAATTTTTTAGGTTTTGGAATTTATCATGGAAGGTTTGTGAATTTCATGTAAACGAATGTAGCATTGCTGTGATTTTTGATTATCTTTTGGAATACGTTTGAATAATTGTAATATTATGATTTGAGGGCTTGGAATAGGTTTTGCTTTATGTGCCTCCCAATTATTTGTGGCTGATACATATATTGGGCCCTTGCCCATTTATTGCTATTGATCTACATATTTTTAGATACCAATATATCTTTGAGCACAGGCAATATTTATACTCCCTGGTGATTTATACCCTCATATTTATCTAAGGGGTTACTGATCTATCACTATACAGGGTAATTTATATATACAGTATACATACAGATAATTGGTTTAGACTATCTATTCCCCATGGATTTGACAAGCATATTACAGGGATTATCAGCAGATCAGGATGATCTGGGGGTGTTTGGTTTGGGCCAAAATAATATCACCAACAACAGTTTGAATCCTTTGACATTGGAGGACACTTGTGAAGCCCACTTTCAAAATTTAATGAAACATAAGAGGTCCTTACCTACCAAAGAGTGGCACTCCAGATTGTTTAAAGCATACATGACTAAGGGAATAGTGCCTAGGGGACTCAGGGTACATATACAACCTCTGGTGAGTAAGATGGACACTGAATTAGCTGAACAGTGGGCCGTGGCTCAGCAACAAGCATCTATGGGGTTTGTGGGGGGTTTGTCCTCCTATTATGACCGCACTATAGAGAAGGACGCAGCTGAAGTAACCAGATTGTGTGAGGAAACCAAGACATTTGAAGGCTTGCCAGTGTATGACATATGCCTGAATAAACTTAGTAAAGACCTTCTTAATCTTGAACAGGAGCTTAAGGCAAAGAAAATGAGGAAATTTCAGAGAGTCTTAGCTGATTATGATAGGGGCACCCAGTTTAGCAACAATAACAAACAAGTTAGGTTTGAAAATGATGGCAAGAAGGTGGGGAAATGGAAGAGACCTAGGTCGATCCTTAAAAGAACAAACCCATTTAGCTATGATACATCTGGGGAAGATTCCTCATCAGCAACTGACCCTGACACACAGCATGCCCCAGACTATCCATTGTCCAAAAGAAGCAATGCAGCAACCCCTTTAGGGCAAGAAAAAGGAGGGGAGGGAGGAAATATTCCAAGAGTGGAAAACATGGGGGACTACTGAAACTGATAATTCAGAAATAATTACCAACAACAATGTGTTGAATATTTCTACAGTACCTCTGTCAAATATCCAAATAAAAATATTGAATAAAGGTTTGAACTTTATACCTGGCTTCTTTGTTTCCAAAGATAATCTTGCACAGGATATTATATCCTTTTGTAGATTGCTTAACTTAAGGTTATTTTTTCAAACATCTGATAACCCTAAATATGAGGGGGGTTTCAGATATCACGAATCCAATTTTACACCCCCTATGCATCCTAATGTACAAATGTTTCAAACTTCCATTCTAAAGGATTTACATGTTCATTCTAAGGAATTTCAATGTAAAGCTAATAATCTCTCAAAGATCAAAACTCAAGCTTTACAAGAATTGGTTAACAACAAGGAATTGGTTATTTTACCTGCAAATAAGGGTGGGGCTGTGGTTGTGATGAACTGGATACAATGCGATGCGGAAGCAATCAAATAGCGATGGGCGATATTATACCTGTATGCCATTAGATCCTACTTTCAGGTTTAAGAAACAGATTGGTCAGTTTTTGTGGTCAGCCAAAGAGGAGGGTATTATTTCAAACACCACTTTACATAATTTGACCGTTTCAGATCCTATGAGTCAATACATTTACTTTCTTCCAAAAATACATAAGGATCTGAACAATCCACCTGGCATGCCCGTTGTTTCAGACAGGGGCTCAATTTCAGAACTCCTCTCACAATTCCTCATGCAATACCTACAAACCTTACTTAGATGGGTACTTTCAAGAATTCAAGACACCACAGAATTTCTCCAAATTGTTTTAGACATGCAACTAGAACTGGAATGACTATTATGTACTCTGGATGTCTCGGCACTCTATACCAATATTCCACACAGGGCGGGATTAGAGACACTAGAATACTGGCTCAGTAAATCAGAAATCTATCCTCCAGGCCTTAACACTTTCCTAATTTGCCTTTTGGAACATGTGCTGAACAAGAACGCTTTCTTTTATCAGGATAAATGCTACTGGCAAGTCCAGTGTACATCAATGGGGGCATCTTTTGCCTCCATTTATGCAGACCTATTTATGGCATATGTGGAGGAGTTCCTGATATATGATAATACACATAACATTTACCTAGATATGATTGACATTTGGAGAAGGTTCCTTGATGATTGCTGGATGGTATGGAGATCTGGTGAGGAATAGCTAATGGAGTTCATGGGATACCTTAATGACAATAAATGAGACATACAATTTACAGTTAATCATAGCTCTCAACAAATCACCTATTTAGCTGTCCTGATCACTAGGAAAATTGAACATACTTAAGAAACAGAGGTCTATCGAAAATACCCACAATATAATTCTCTTCTCCATGCCTCCCAGCTTTCACCCACCACATATCTGCAGGAATATTCCAAAATCCCAATTCCTAAGGATGAAACATGTATGTTCACATCTGGATACCTATTTAAGGATGATTTAACCACTAGATTCAGGGATAGGGATTACAAAATGGGCAATATCCTCAGTGCTAGTAATTGGGTATCTACACTCAACAGGAAGGACTTCTTGCAGTATAAAAAGAGGAAACCAGGGAATCAATCATTGATCCGATTAGTAACTACTTATGGGAGAAATACTGATCTTTTACTGAACAGTGTATAGAGGCATTGGAACATAGTACTTGCGGATACCAACCTTTCAACCTTTTTACAAGATAGGTGTTTCTTTTCATTTCGGAGGGGCAGGAATTTAGGCTGTCAGCTTAGTCATTATAAACACAGAGGTAGGACCAAATTGATTCCACTCAAAACACCTTGACTGGTGACTTACTTGTGGGGTGCGTCCCCTGTAGCCATTGTAGCCATTGCAGGAGTGTGACCAAATCCAAATAATTTAGCAGCAATAATACTGGGAATGTATACAATATTGAGTTCTTTGCTAATTGTGGCACAGACTGGGTCATCTACCTTGCAACATGTACCTGTTTTGCTTTTTACGTAGGCCAAATGTCTAGTCCTTTAAGGCTATGCATATCAGAACATCTTAGTGAAATCAGAACTATAAAAACCAACAATGCTCTCTATAAACATGCTATAATACACAAGAATGCCTCTTTCAGATTCATTGTGATTGACAAAATTATGGGCAACAGTATGAATAAAGCCGGATGGCATACTATATTGAACTCTAAGGAAAATAAATGGATCATAAAATTGAGTGAGTTATTCCCACCAGGACTTAATGAGCATTTGTGAATGACAAATGATTTTTCAGATTATTAACATGTCTACTATAAAATGGAGTTATTGAAGTCATGTTTTGTATAACACTGATGAAGGCTATGTTAACTTTATAGCCGAAACCGGTCTGTTTTTGTCTCTATTTTTCATGTTTGACATGAAATCTTAGGTAATAAACAGCTTGCCATAGTCTGCTGGCTCATTACTTCAATACTGTTAAAAGAAACAGGCCCAAGCATATGGCAGCAACTATGAACCCTGTATCAGTCCATGGGAAACCCTGTAGCTTTCTATCAAATTCCAGAGCATGCACAGTGTCAGTGAAAGCACAAGGATGAGTCAGCCAACCCAAAGCAGGTTCCCTCACCTGGCCTCATAGCCAACTGTAATAATAGTGGTGCAAATCCTGAACCCAAAAGAGAAAAGTGCTTAGCTTTTGGTCAGCAATGTCATAGATCGAAAAAGTGGAATCATTTCCTAAGATTTTGTAATTTGATGTAAAAAGTAAAATCATTTCCTAAGATTTTGTAAATCAAAAGAAGTTCATTCTTTTAAGAGTGAACATTCAAAGTGGCAAGTTGGTCAGTTAGAAAGCTGTGACCCTACTTTTTATGTTGATTGTGTGTCTATGCTTAATGAAACAGTCAATGCAGTTGATTTATGGGTAAAGAATGAAATATTTTGAACTGTTCGGATAAATAGGTCTCTCACAGAGCTCAAAGTTGACACAGGTTTACACTACAATGTTATGTTAGCAGAAACATTTGCTAAAGTACATGTTGGTGAGAAGCTTGATTTAGCAAAGTGTGCGAAGCTTGTTGCTTATGGTGGTGAAGAACTTCAAACCGAAGGTTCAGTAGTGCTTTCATGTTACTCTACTGGGAACAGCTATAACTTGAAATTTTACACAGTCAAAAGGCACGTATAGTCATTAGCAGACCTCAGAAATAGTTTTAAAATGGGACTATTTTCATTTAATAAAGAAGTGCAAAATGTAAGCTTGAAAGACCACTGTTCTAATTTTACCCAGTCTGTTTTTGTTACGTATGCTGATCTTTTCAAAGACAAACCAGCCAAACTTCCAGTTGTGTACTCCATGAAGTTACACCCTGAAGTCATCCCAGTTGTCAGACCTGCCCAGAAAGTTCCAGTAGCTATGCAGAACAGAGTCAAAGCTGAGTTAGATAAAATGATGTAGCAAGGTGTGATTCGTCCACTTGATTAACCGACTGAATGGGTATCTTCCATGGTAGTAGCTCATAAGAAAAGCTCAGATGATATCAGAATATGTATTGATCCATAAGATTTCAACAAAGCACTGAAAAGTCCTCATCATCCAATTGTACAGTTGAAGAAGTCACTGCTGTTATGCCAAACGCCACTGCTTTTTTCTGTTTTGGATGCAAAGAGTTCATTTTGGCAAATTTTGCTTGACCAAAAATCTTCCTTGCTAACCACTTTCAGTAATCCTTTTGGCAGGCACAGAGTTTTGAGAATGCCATTTAGGATAAATTCTGCCAGTGAAGTCTTCCAATGTGCCATGGAACAATTTTTTTCTGGATATCCGTGTGCTATTATAATAGATGATATTCCAGTAGGAGGTAATGGTGAAGGCAGGCATGACAGAAACCTTAAGAAAATTCAGGAAAGAGCACATGAAGTGAATCTTAAGCTGAATCCTCAGAAGTGTAAATTCAGGCTATTTGAAGTTACTTATGTTGGTCATTTTTTTACCAGTTCAGGCTTATGACCAGAGCCTTCCAAGCAAACAGCAATTCTTGAAATGCCAGCTCCAGACAATGTTCAAGCCCTATGATATTTTCTTGGCATGGTTAACTGCCTAGGCAAGTTCATTCCAGACTTGAGCCAACTTTCAGCACTGTTCAGAGAGTAGACAAGCAAAGATATATCTTGGTCCTGGTTAGAACAAAACCAAAGAGCATTTTATGTCCTGAAACAGAATTGCCAGGCCACCAATTCTGAGATACTATGATGTTCACAAACCAGTAACTCTTTCTTGTGATGCTTTGAAATTTGGACTTGGTGCAGTAATTTTCTTCAAGAGGGTAGACTTATGTGTCCAGAACTCTAACCCAAATTCAGATGCAGTATGCCCAGATAGAGAAAGAACTCTTGGCAATTGTTTTTGCATATTCAGAGTTCCATGATTATACTTATGGCTGCTCTATTCAAATTGAAACAGATCACCAGTCTCTACTCACTATTTTGAGAAAACCTATGCATACAGCTCCAGCCAGATTGTAATGCATGATGTTGAAATTGCAAAAGTATAATTTCAATCTTGTCTACACCAAAAGGCAAGCTTCTTTATCTTGTTGATACTTTATCGAGATTGCCCAGAAATATCACTGAACAGCATGAAAATGAGCAACTTGATTTTGAAGTCATGGAATTGTGTAATTTTTCTTGCACACATCGCGATGAGCATAGACGTCACACAGCTTCAGATCCAGTTCTTCAGAAGCCAACCACTTTATCAGTCAATGTTGGCCATCTAAGCAATCTTGTTTACCTCATGACCTGCAACCATATTTTCCTTACAGAGATAAGATTTTGTTTGATAATGGTATCATTGTGAAAGGTCCAAAAGTAGTTGTTCCAAAATCCTTACAAGAGTATATTACCATCTTGCATTGTGGCCACCCAGGAACTGACTATCAAAAGAAGGGCAAGAGGACTAGTATTTTGGTCTTCTATGTCAAAAGATATTGAGAGAGTACTTTCATCTTGTTCTGTAATAGTGCAAAGCAATATCAACAGAAAGAACCACTTCAGCTAAACCAGATTCCTGCACTACCTTGGTCAACAGTGGCTACAGATATTTTTGAATGGAATAGGCAACATTACTTGGTGTTAGCAAACTCTTATTTAAATTGGTTCAAGATTGACCTACTTCCTAATCTAGCATTGATTACTGTCATTACTATATTGAAGCATCATTTTGCAGTCCATGGGTCATAGGTTCATAGGTAGGTACTAGGCTATCAGCCCAAGGGCCTATGTAAGCCTAGCCAACAAGGTTCCCTGGCTTACGCCACCCAAGAAAGTTATTTTCCTGTGCCACTGTCGAGCAGGGACACAGAAGTGATCCCTGGGGTGTATTTCCTATTTCCCATCCACTCATCAAGATTTTTCTTGAAAAGTGCTAATGAAGAACTTTGCTTGACATAGATGGGTAGCCTGTTCCAGAGTATGGGAAGCCCTTGGGACAGGAATATATCCCTCCAGCATGTCCTGTTTATTGTGGTGATAAGGTGTAGGTCCCTAGAGCATGTAGCTCGGAGGGATTGGGATTTCTTTAGGTGTAGCATGTTCAACAGCTCTGGGTTTGATATAGCTTTATATGTTAGGCAGAGATCACCTCAGAATAGGCGATATGCTATGGAGTAAAGCTGGAGTTGTTTGAGGCGGTCAGTGTAGGGCAATTGTTTGAGGACAGTAATCCTCTTTCTGGGGTACTTCTGTGGCCTTTCCAGCTGCTGCAGATGTCTTGTGGGTACATACCAAAAGGGGCATTGTACTCTATAATGGGTTTAATGAGTGTCGAGTAGAGGGGAACAATGTCCTCCTTTTTCCTGGATGAGAACCCTTTTATGATGAGGTGTGCCACGTAGAAGGACTTCCTGACTACTGTGGCGATGTGACTATTAAAGGAGAGACTACTGTCCACCTGGGTCCCAAGGTCTCTTATCACACAATCGGTGTTAAGTACATTGCAGCCTATGTGGTAGTTCATGGGTACAGAGTTTTTACCAAAGGGGATGACACTGCACTTTTTGGCATTGAGCTTGAGGCCATGGCTCTGACACCAGGCATCTGTCTCGGTGAGGCCCTTCTGTAGGATGCCCACATCATTTGGGGACTTGACTATGGCTCCTAGTTTGCAGTCATCTGTTATCTTCATTAGCCAAAGGCCTTCTGTGTTAGCCTGTACTTCAGAGAAGTAGATACCAAACAGGAGAGGTCCCAGGACAGAACCCTGTGGTACTCCACTTGTCATTGCTTTGAGGTCAGATTTGGAGTCTGCAACTTTTACAGTGTGGGTTCTGTCAGTGAGCCAGTTGGCAACCCATCTTGTGATGTAAGGATTTATACCTAGTTTAGTGAGTTTAGCTATAATTCCAGAATGGGGGATGGTGTCAAAAGCCTTGGTGAAATCAAGATAGGCTGTGTGAACCACCTTACCCTCATCAATGGCTTTGGTGACTGCCTCAAAGAAGTCAATCAGGTTCAGGAGGCATGATCTGCCTTTCACAAACCTGAACTGGGTGGAATCCAGAGTTTGGAGGTTACCAATGTCTTTGTTTATGAGTTCCATGATGATATGTTTCATGGCCTTGCAGACCAGGCTCGTCAGGCTAATAGGTTGATAGTTCCCGGAATCAGTGGTGGCTCCCCCTTTGTGGAGTGGGATAACTGTTGCTGTGCACCATTCAGTGGGCAAAAAGCCTGATGTGAGGCTATTATTGAGCATGGTGCTTAAGTGCAGAGCCAGTTTGTTCTGAAGTTCATATAAAACGCAGCCTGGGATGTTGTCCTGTCCCATGGATGCTGTGGTTTTGGCTTTAGAGAGTGCAGCTTTTACCTGCGTTGTTGTGATTACAGGGACTCTGCATTCTTCCTGTATAGATATGGGCCCTTTAGGGGGTGAGGGAGGGTAAAGTTAGCACTGAGCCTATCTGCCAGGATGTTGGCAATATCAGTTGGTTCTGTAATTTTCATGCCTTTGTACTGTAACTCAGAGCATATCTGGGTGTTGCCATCGACATTCTTGACATAGCTATAGAATGCTTTGTGGTTGTCCTTAGAATTAGTGGCAATTTTGTTTTCGTAGCTAGCATTGGAGGATCTTATAGGGGATCTCAGCTTCTTACTGAGGCTGACCAGGGAGCTCCTCCACTCATGGGATTTTACTCTCTTTTGCAACAGTTTCTTCCTTCTGTTGTAGAGTTTGTTTATGGCAGGGGGCCACCAGATTGGCTTCCTATTTTTGGAGGATAGCACCTTGGCTCTGTTTGGGATAGCATGATCCATGCACTCGTGTAAGTGCTTATAGAGTGCATTTGTGTAGGATTCAGCAGTTGTAACTGTATTGTCCATCTGCATGAGTGTCATGATGTTCACCATTTCTGTCTTAAGAAGCATGAAGTTGGCTTTGGAGAAGTGTTTTACCATGGTTTCCTTAATGTGGGGTGGGGGCGGGATGTGGATATCAAGGGTGATTAGCTTATGGTCGGATCAGACCAACAAGGAATTGACTTCAGGTGTGGAGCACCAGTCACTCATGTTGGTAATGACTAGGTCTAGGATATTGTTGCCCCTGGTGGGGGTGTGGATAAGTTGATCCAGGGCATTGGAGTTTATGAATTCCAGAAAGCTTTGAGCTAAGGAGTTAGTACACGTGTAGTTTTCCCAGTTAATGGTGGGGTAGTTGAAGTCACCCATTATTAGGGTGTTTGGTTGAACCCTAATATTTTCCAGTACATCAAGAAAAGAGGAGTGGGAATCCTGAGGCATAGTGGGGGATATGTAGCAATCTGTAACAGTTTGGATTGCAGTTTTGCCCAGAGTTAGTTGCACTTGGATAACCTCGGATGCATTATGCTGAGCAACTAGCCTGGAGGTGTGGATATCCTTAATGAATATGGACACACCTCAGCCTTTGATGTTTTGGTCCAGGTTACATGGCCGAAACGTGTGGTATGATTGATTTATAGCCTGGTAGAGCAGGGGTGCTCTCTGGAGCCTTGAAACAGGTCTCAGTCGCTGCACAGATATCATTGTTCTCCATTTTAAGGAGTGCCTCGAGTTCGTGCATTTTGAGATTTAGACTTCTAGCATTGAGTAGCATTACCCTCAGTTTTTGCTTGCCTATTCCTGTTACGATCGTGAATTTGTTATTTGAACCTTGCCTAATAAGGCACTATAGGGGCAGCAAGAGCCTTAGCCAGTATCCGGAATCTCAGGAGTGACAACTGCAGGCCATCTGTGGCAAAGCATCGTGGTCTGTCGACCATGTCATCCCAAGCAGCCAGATATTGGATCCCCTTAGAATGACACCAGAAGCTTAGCCAATTCTTGAAGTCAATCATTTTGTCCCTGTACTGCAGTATCATTTGGGGTGATGGCAGAATACTACTCAGGGCTAGGGTCATACCTTCCTGGGCTACAAGATCGGAGAGCTCTTTCATGTCTCTTTTCATGTAGTCCAGGGAGATACGGCTCAGTCATTCACACCAACAAGGACAATGACAGAGTTATATTTGTATTTTTTGTGGAGTGACCTGAGTGCATGGTTTATGTTGTGGATCCTGGCACCCAACAGGCAGCTGACAGTAACCTTTGCCTTGTTTAGTCTGGTGAGTGGAACATCAGTGTGCCTGACTATAGAGTCACCTATGACTAGCGTGTTGAGTACATTGTTTTGCCTTATTGACTGTGGTTGAGTGGCACACTGAGTCTGTGGGCTATGTGTCATTTGGGTTGTGTTGGGGGATGGAGGTTGCTTGTGTTTCTGCTTTGCAGGTCTCTATTGCTTAGACAGATTATTATTGAGAGCCTCTGTGAATGCTTTTGTGTTACTATGTGTGGATTTTGGTGGTGTAGATTTAGTGAGACTATGTGATGAGTGTGGTGTGGTGCAAATGTTTACCTTCTCCTCATGACTGTCAGGTTCAGTCTTGGTTGGAGAGAGCTTTACCTCCAGTTTTGCTAGATAAGTGCATCTCTCAAAGGTTGTAGTGTCGGGTTGCAGGAGGAGAGGGTTGTCTGTGTACATGAGGCAATTTCTACATTGCCTCAAGATGCCCAGATTCATCAGATAGACAGGAGAGAACACTGGGAGCTGACCCTTGGACATGCCTGAATAAAAAACAATTTTCCTCTAGATAAGTGAGGAAAGTGAGTACAAGAGCTGTTTTTCTCTAAGCAAGTGAGAAAAGTAAGTACAAAAATTGTTTTCCTCTAGGTAATGAGGAAGATTGAGTGCTATAGTAATTAGTAGCTTATTTAGTGCTTACAAGTTATGAACAAGTGCTGAGCATGAATAAGCAAATTTAAGTGCTAAAACTAAGAATCTGTATCTGCACTAGACCAGTTACAGGACAGAAACAAGTGCAAATGTAGGCTTTCAAATCAGAAAGTTGACAGAGATGGAAGAGATTGCCCAAACGGCCAATAACTACAATCTCAGGGCCAGAACCACTCCTTATGTGGTAGACAGGTTACCCACTGATAAGCTAGAAGGCTTCCCTCCAACACAGAAAGGCTTGGGCGACTCAGAAGTTTACATACAGTCCTGGATACAGCAAATCTGTATCTGGAACACTAGTTAGAGGAAAGGTAGGAAACAGGTAGTCCACACAAAGTTATTCCTGACAATGGTACACAGTTTACAAGTTAGCAATTGAAGAGATTTGCAAAATAGTGGGACTTTATCTAAGTTATGAGTAGCCCTGAGTACCCACAGTCAAATGGTCTGGCAAAATGTGCAGTTCAAAGTGTGAAACAGTTACTAGAGAAGTCAAAATGAGACAATATCAATGTTTTTCTGAATCTTCTGAATCTCAGAAATATTCCTCATGATAAACATCTTGGTTCACCTGCACAATGGCTTTTGTCGAGATAAACCAGAACCACACTACTAATCAGTATCAATCAGTTGGTTACTGGCGCTAAGAACAACAAAAAAGTGAGAGCTCTACTTATAAAAAGGCATTTGTCCCAGAAGTCCTATTATGACAAGTCCAGCAAACAGCCCAATCCATTACAAGAAGGAGTGATAGTGAGTTTGTAGACTTCCAAAGGTTTTGATCAGATTGGAGTCATGAAAAGTGTATGTCCAGAGTAAAGATCATACATTTTGGAATCACAAGGACTTGAATTTAGGCAGAATCAGAAACATTTAGTGTCTGTGTCTGTATTACAGCATCTTGCCTGTGAAAAAGACTCTAGATCTCAGAATGAGTTATCCAGTGTTCCAGTTCCAGAGGACATTCCAGCAAATATTCTTGTTCCTGAGAAAATTCCAGAAAATCCTAAAACAGATTGTTCACCAATGACTGTCCATGTTGCTAAACCCAGTCCTAATTAACATATCACTAGATCAGGTCACATTTTCAGACCATGTTCCAGATACACGGCAACTCGGACATGAATGTTGTGTTTATTTCTCATTGTCTGTATAATAGCATACCTTTTTCAGATGTCATTTTATTGTGGAAAATTCACTAAAGAGGGAGGATGTAGATCAGTATGTATGTATACCTTTAAGAAGTTTTCCATGGGCTTCCACATCTGTATAAATACTGAGCACATGTGAGCCAGACTGCCATTTTGTAGAAAGCTGTTGAGATGTATGCATGCATGTATGTAATGGTCTGTCAGTTAATCAGTTCTTTTATATTTTATGTTGCTGCTACCTATCCTGATGTGTTTCTATATAACAAAGCATATAAACAAACTATCCCACCTGTTTGTCTTGAATCATACCATAGGATGAGTGACATACTCCACTACCAGAACACATGCCTTAGTACGGCAACAATATAATGTAGCATCATCCCAAGTCCCCAGTACTCAGGAGACACATTATTAAAGTTATTGTGGAAGGAGCATGTAACCATATGGCAGCAGTGGGCATCAATACAGTAGTTCAAATCCCAGATTGGAATACATAGTTAGAGGACTACAGTACAGCCACACCTTAATATAGTACATGTGGGTGACAACAACATATGCAATGTTCACAGGGCCACAGGAGATTACGCTAATGACCAAGAGCCCATACAAGCCTAGCCATTATTATCCCTTTTAACCCAAATCGCTATCTCTAGGTGAGGGAAGATAGTAGGGGTATGTGTGTATGTGTTTTATTTTATTCAGCACCACCCCATAAGTGAATTAGCCATCACACATCAAGTGGTCCGGAGATGGCTTGCAGAGGGTCAAGTAGGGGCTCTGATTCATGATGTGTGTATGCATCTTTGAGATGATGACAGCCTCAGTGTTCCACAAAAAGGATGTTATTTGGATAGAGGGGAAAAAGAGGATGTTGGATTAAAGAGGCTATGTAAAAGGTTCTTCTGAATGGGATTCAAATGAGAACAGATTCAAAACATTACAATGACCGCAATACACCACCATCCCATACACATACCAGTTGACTGCAGTCATATTTAAACACCATACCTGTCTTGGTATACAAGCTGGATTCCATATAACATAAGACTAGCATCACTACAGAAGTCTAACTCCCCCTCTATCAGAGTGCACTTTATAGAGGATGACATCATCAGTGTATGCTGAGAAAAATATGTTGGGAGGAGTGTCTGACATAGGTGTGGACTTGTATCCTAGTGTAAAATTGTCTCAGTACTGATAGTTGAAGGAAGACACACACACACACACACACACACACACACACACACACACACACACACACACACACAAACACTTTGACTGCTGTGAGATCAGAAGCCCCACCCTATCTAGTTATACAAGCTACACTAGTGCCACTAAAGAAGTCTGGCTTTAGCACTATCAGAGACACTTCATAGAGGATGACATCATCAGTGTATGCTGAGAAGAAGATATTGGAATGACTATTTGAAATTGCTGTGGAATTATGTAGCAGTGTAAAATTATCACCTGAATGTTACTTGAGGGAGGGTGACAATATCTGGACTTATGTTCTTCTGACTAAGCACACACAAACTCAGACATAGACACACACAAGTTGTGAGATTAGAACCCCTATCTATATAGTTACACTAGTGCCCCCACAGAAGTCTGACTTTAACCCTAGAGGAGTGTACTTTATAGAGGATGACATCATCAGAGTGTTGCAGGTAACATATACTGTTATGAGACTTGGGTGCAAAGCCAGGATTTCTGATATGATTGTGTGAGCGCAATTTGTAAAAGTACTTATAAATATATCTTGACAACCTAGGTTAAATAACCCATAATGAATGCATATTGCAGAAGTTAGACAGACATTCAGCTGCTTTTCAGGATGTTATGTAGATGAGACACACACACACACACACACACACACACACACACACACACTTGTGAACCACAAGTAGTGCAATGGTGGAGTTATGTGTCTTCATATGCGGACGAAGACATGTCCACATTAATACAAGTTAATGACAATGCCAATAGTACATGATCATGAAGACACACACACACACACACTATAAACCCATACCAAATGTAACAATGCAGTTAGGCTATGTAGCTCTGGAGTCTGGTTGACAGTGGCCCAAGTACTGATATATCATTTGCAAGTGCATTGCTGTATGGCAGACATGAATATTCGAAAGTAGGTGCTCAGTCAAGCAAACATCACTGCCATACTTTTGTGTTTATGAATGCATTTCCATGTATTGGAGAATTACAGCCTGATAACCAGAATTAGAAATGCTATACACCACTTCACAAAGTGCATCACATAGAAGCTAATTTACACAAATGATGGCAAAGTATTAGCGTATATGAGATTCAAATTTCAGGAATTCAACTTGGACTTGTGAAGTAGCAGTGTCCACTGGTATTCATCATCAAACTGTGTGTAAATAGGGACATACAGTAACTGACCTGATTGGGGTTAACTGCAAAATACATCTGTTTGCTGTTAATGTTTCATGTCTCAGGCTTGCAAGATATGCTATGTGAGGAAATTGCTAGCAGCTAGTATAATGTACATGCTGTAGTCTATCTTTGAAATGTTGGGACCAATGTTTTATTACATAAATAATTGTTGGCCTTGCCTTGCATGTTTTTATGGCATTAAGCTTTGAGCAAATGTGGTTCTCTGCTTAAGGAAAACAGTGAAAACGTTAATGTAGTTATGATGTGGGGTGTTGCCATCCATGTCAGGGACAGTGGGGTGGTATATGCATTATGTGTGTCGGCATGACTGGCTGGAGTTTTTTGGATGATTTTGTGTCATTTGACTATCACACTGACTTGTATATATGTTTGTGTTTAAAATGTATCAACAGTGTTACTATAAGTCATTAAATGTTTACATTTAAGCAAAGAATTCTGGATGGGAAGAATAGAAGTTTTTTGAAATTGTTTTAAAATTTTCAAATAATGCAACAGATCTTAGCAAAGCTCTGATTATGTATTGCATCAGAGTCAGGCAATCAAATGTGATGTCATTCCATAACCAGCACTGAGTGGATGGAACTCACAAAATAGCTTGTTTAATTTTGTTTTCTTTAGACCCTGATATAAAAATCTATAACAGTTATCATAGTTCAGTTAGTTAAGTTCAATTTAATTAGAAGCTCATCACCTTGCCTTGTGGAAGTAAGCATCTCCGCATCCTGTTTTGTCTTAATTAAGTTAAGGGAACTGTTATTCTTTATATAGTCAGGAAATACAGTAAGAGTAGCTAGGTGTTTTTTTTTATGCATCTGTTTGAATCTGTCCAACTGTGTTATTTTTATTTCTCCTGTGATTGAAACTCTGGTGTTTATTGTGCTTAGATATTTAGTATTCTCATGTTTTCTATTTTATTATTTATTATTAAATAGTTGTATACCTTTCATTGTGGCTGGTCTTTTAGAGAATACTTTTAATGTCTTGAGAGTACTTGTGCTTATTTAGTAATGCCTTGGCCACCCCCTAAAGCCTAGCTGCTTTGGTTACACTCCAATTTTTGTTAGTATTGATTTTACTCAGTATAATTGGCTACCCTTGTAAGAGCCTGAGAGTAGTTGATTGTTGGCACATAATTACATTATAGTCTGGGCAGAAGGGATGCAGTTAGTATTAGTAAATCTGTACCAGACTTTCCCAGGTGTGTGTGTGTGTGTGTGTGTGTGTGTGTGTGTGTGTGTGTGTGTGTGTGTGTGTGTGTGTGTGTGTGTGTGTGTGTGTGTGTGTGTGTGTGTGTGTGTGTGTGTGTGTGTGTGTGTGTGCAAAAATCAAATACCCAGGTGTGGATATGTCAGCTACTTGGAACTGGGGCACAGTGCTCCATAGTGAGCATTGTTTGAGATCTAGAGAGACAGAGAGTCCAGTCCCAGGTCTGAAGTGTAAACACAAATAAATCAAAAATAAAAAACACCACCAACAATGAATTATTCCACACACAAACATGAAGGCACCATTTATTAAACAACTAAGAGCTTTCACCCTGTAACCTCAGGGCATCATCAGGTCTGGAGTGTGCTTCCTGTGTGCTCTAGGTGGAAACTATACTTGATGCAGAAAGCTGCATTTGAAAATACTGTGTAAATCCATTCCTGGTTTTAGTGACTGTCTCTCACCTGTGTCAGTGGTGAGGATTGAGGCTCCTTGATTACTGGCCTGGGTAGACAGTCCATCACAGTAGTACACTTCCTTCATGCAAACAGGCACAGAGGAGATGGACAGCCATCAACTCTCTGTCCTATTTAGATACAGGACATCATTATTATTTCAGGAAAACTTAGCAAGGCTTAGAAAGCCCCACCCCCCCACAGTCATTAGCCTAATGACAGTCTATGAATCTATGACAGTACTGAGTGTAAAAGATGTGCCTACTGCATAGCCTTCTCTATGGCAAAGGGTATAAAAGCAGTAAGTTCTTGCTCAGAGCACAGGTGAGCCAGGGTTAGAATCCAGATGATTTTGTTTCTTTTTCACATATGGTATGCGGATATCATTAGCTAAGTAAATGGGATCAGGACTGCAAATGTGACTATCAATGACTACAGTAAAGTATGTGCCATCCTCAAATTGTATCAGTAATACCTACCTCAATACACATCTACAACTATTAGCTGTTTTGCAGGCCTCACGGCAAAAAAAAGTTCATTGCACATACAGCTTGCTACAAATGACTAAGAGTGGTACATCTTTGGAAATTATTAGTATGACTCGGCCTGATATCCTGAAAAGTGTGTGCAATATGCTTCTTCACAATAAGAACAGCTTCCACATCATATTATATGAGCATTTCATCCATCATTCTACTACAGATGCTACAGTATATTCTTATGAGACAGAGTAGGTGATGACAAACCCAGGGCTATAGAGGACATAGGAGCTGTTGTCCTGGCACATTCATAAACATCCTAATGGTGTGTTGATATGACATGTCTTCTCAATCAGAGTTGCATGAGATAAGGATAGAGGAGATATAGGGTAACAATAATTAATACAGCCATATACATGTGTTTGAAGAACATGTGCAAAGTCTGAAATATAATGGTGCCATGTGGGAATTGATTTTTGACAGTTATATCAATTGTGGCCCACCTAACAGTATATTTGATAGGCAGGTGTATCGTATCTATGTAGGAGAAGGGGTAGACAGATGGATGGGCAATAGATACACAGGAAAAATAACTCTGAAAAATAGTCCTTAAGAGCATCCCCTACTGCTGGGTTAAAAGCCTTGACAAGATGAAATGTATGTTTATACACCTGATCATCACCTGAACATAACATAAAGGGAATCCTACAGTAAATTTATAAATCTTGCACACTACAGGAGCACTGATAACCCATTGAATCAAGGTAACATGTTGGTGTTATCCATCAGCAGAGTCATGACAGTATGCAGAAACCATGAGATGACCTTTACATCCATCAGCTTAATAGGTACACACATGTAAAGAGGGTTTGGAGTGAAAGGGTGAATGCAAGGACAGATGGACATGAGCATAATGATGTTTGGTGTAATGGAATATCCATGGACATGTTTTTGGCATGCTTTCATTATTAACCTGCAATGCATGAAGTGGCTAATATAGGGGTAGAGATTGATTAGGAGAAGGACAACAGGTTTACGGCAAGCAGAACAAAGTTGGATAAATATCTAATAGTTGTGTGGATGAATGTCACTTCAAATATTTTTTTGGCCAGTATTCAATATATCTCCATGAATACTCCTAACTGTAGCAAATGTTGAGATGTGATTGAACATATCATAGACATATAACATCACACTAAGAAATGATGTGAGATACACCTGGAGTCAAACCCTTGATGCTATGGACAAAAACAATCTTCAGTGAAGTGATTTATGTCAACATTCCACATAGGAAGTTGTACTTTGTTACATCCAGGTGTCTACAAATGGTAAGAGTAACTGTTTCAAGGTAGTGCCTTTTCTCTGCTTTAATTCTGTGCTCCTATAGCACTGCATGTTTATGCACTGTTGCACAAAGATAACTGGACTAGTGCAAGTGAAGGCAATGACTCACTAGGTTTTGCCATAGGATGCAAATAGTTATTGACCACTGCTTGGTGTTGGTGCGAGATACCAATCTCCATACAAGTGCAGAGGACAAAAAGTGAAGGCTTTTTTAAGGGTCATTTCTGGCCATCTGTGTTGTGTATGATTCTATTTTCTGACCAGATTAAATGTGTGAAAATGGGATTGATAGGAAAGTGGTGAAATGGGGAGGCAAGCAAAGAGAAGAACAAAGGGGAAGCAAGGCAGGTATTTGCAGGAGGGGATTGTGTGAGAACACAGATATCCACTTGTTCACCACAGTAATGTACACAGGTAGACAAAATTTGATGAATTTGGTTTGTCACCACAACACAGATGGGTGACAACAATGCAATAAATAGCCAACTGGATCAAATCAAGTGTGCAAAGAAGACACATATTAGAAGTGGAGAGGTATGTATGTATGTATGAAACCTTTTTTTGTGCTCATTTTTTCCCCCCCAGAAAGAGAAGAATGTTGGGAAGGGACATAGGAATGTGTGTGTTAGGTAGGTAGGGTAGATTTGGAAGCAGGTGCAGACAAACAGGACATACAAGACAGATGCAGGGGTGGTGATGTACACAAAAAGGTTGTAGGAAACCATGATTGGTGATAGTTAGGTAACATTGGAGGCACACACCTGTCAAGTGTGGGAACAGTGAGAATCTAGTCCTCATCCTCACAACAGTCATCACTATCGTCTTCCTCAGTTGCTCTCAGACTGTTTGATGTGGGAGTCTTTTTTCAATTTTTAGGAGCAGCTTCTCCACTTGGCTGATGTGTGAAACAAGTCACTTTCCATCAGATCTCCATCATCTCTAGCCTTTTTCAGTGGGTAACATAACCACCACCTTCACCAGTACTCCCAAAGGGTACCACTGCACCAACAGCCAGGGTACTGCTATCTGATGATGATGGACCAGGTAGGGCAGGGGGTGTGCAGACAGTACTGCCAGGTTGCGCCCCAGAGGTGCTTGATGTTGGTGCGGCAGCCAGTGGGGGGTTCGCAGGCTAAGCTGCAGTGGTTAGCCCATCTCCCTGTGCTGAACTGAATTTGCTTTGTTGGCAGAAAAGTATGACATCAGAACAGCGTGATTCCATTAAAACTCCCCCCAAAATATTATTAAAAAAAGAGAGAGAAAGGGGTGGGGTGAGACAAAAAAGGAAAGAGATGATAGGAACCATGATATGTCACATTCATTTTTTGAAGGTTGGAACCATGATATGTCACATTCTTTCTTTATTACAATAAATAGCCATTTATTATTATCTTAGCTATAGAGGATTCATACTCCAAAAATGATTGTGACTTATTGCAAGTAATCTTTCAAAGATACTACAGAGTAAGAAAACAACATAATACAAAAGCCAATATTGCTGGATTTCAACTGTAAAAATAAACTTAGCACTGCTCTTTGGTATGTGTGATGCTATACTTGGTCATACTTGGCCCAGTGGTAAACAGTGAAATGCTTGGTTTGGTTTGGCTTTTAAGCTTTGATTTTGGAGGGATGAATGAGAAACCTTGGCACATATTTTGTTTGTCAACCATGGTCATTAAAGATATACAGCTTAAAGAGTGACTGGTGCTATACTTTAAGAAGGCCTGTTTGTGTGACATTAAAAGGTCCTGGCTCATTCATTCTCAGGTGTGATGCAGAATTAATGGCTGATAATATATTGGAAATGGATAGACTTGCATGACTTTAGTAGTAGGTTATGGGGGGTGCAGATGATTGTCTGTAAACTATAGTGTCCATCAGAGATATGCAACTGCAATTTTTATTACATAATAATAATCATCATCACATTAAACCAGTTACACACATAATCAACTGTGGTTTATATGTCAGTCATTAATGAGCTATGATACCTACAAAAGTAACCATATGCAAGCAGTAAAGATACGTTTCTGCTATAGGTATGTAGTATTGCCTTTATAATCAAAGTTTTGAGAGCAATAATAGCATGACACCCTTATCAAAATTTATGGTTTGCTGGATTTGAACAGGCCTATATTAGTTCGTAAAAGCTAACTTCAGTGAACAGTCGTTCATCAAAAATAAATCAGCGAATGGCCATTAAATTTTTCACATTAGTGAATGTTTTTCACATAATTACTGCAGTGGTGGTGTTGCGGTAGCATTGTCGCCTCACAGTAAGACGTTGTCCCATTTGATTCTCAGCTAGAGCGTCTTCTGTGTGGAGATATGCATGAATGGGTGTACCTTCGTTGAAGGTTGTGTGTCAGAGCTGGAAACTCGGCACGTAAAAATCTGCTGCCAATCATTAGCGGACCGGAGTTCCGCTGTGGCGACCCCTAACCGGGAAAAGCTGAAAGACACAAGTGAATGTTTTTCACATGGGGTGAGTTACTTGGCCAGCATTTGTTAATTACCCCTTTCCCCACTGTAGTGCTATCTCGCAGTTGGTATATATAAGTCGGGGTTGGGTAGCAGTCTCCCACATTGGGGGTGTGTGAGGTGCATAGCACTCCACCTTAGTAGGTTTGATATACTGTGATGTGTATGACGTTCAGTATATTGGCCAAGTAGCTCACTGCCCTGTGTAAAATGTTCACTTATGTGAACGCTCAATGAATGGCCATTCACTGAAGTTATTATTTGATGAACTAATATAGACCCACATTTGAACCCTGGCTCACTTGTATTTTGACCATAAACTCACTGCAGTTGCACATGGTGTCACAAGGAAAGCTAGACAACAGGTGCATTTTGTCCAATCAGTACTGTTCATAGTGCTGACGGAAGCACATCACCACTGAGCCTGTTTTCATGGAGGAAGGTGCATTAAATTAAAATTTTCACCTCTTTCCTTAAGCAGTGTACCATGTTTGTGCTCAGGTAGGCAATGCACAAATGGAAAATGCAATAGTGAACTCATATTACTTATGTAAGTACTCATTATGACCCCCTCACTAAAAATATTTACTTTGGGACTTGAGCCCTGCTTTACCCCTGCTTTCTCTTATTTAGCTCATCATATTTATACCTTGTACTGCAAAAACAGTCAGCTAAGTGGTGATATTTCTGTAGTCATTACCATCTATGGTGCTGACCATCACACAATGCCACTAAGTGTGTTTGCACTCTGGATGGCAATTGAAATTAAAATGCTCACTTTTTCCTTAAGCAGTGAACCCTGTTTGCACTATGCTTTGCTCTGTGCTGATGGTAAAGGATAAATAAATAATTAAAGCATATGACAAACAAAGGTTAAACATTTAGACTGCTCTGGATTTGAACCACCACACTATTGCAGTTACATAACACAGTAGTAGTAGGTTATCTTTCTTTGCCATAGACACAGCTTTGCAATAGCAGTCAAATAATGTGCATACAAGCAATTTACATTTCATATCCAATATTAAACAGTTCATACACTCCTTGCACTCTGGATGGCAACTGAAATTAAAATTTTCACATTTTTCTTAAGCAGTGAACCATGTTTGCTCTCCTCCTACCACAAAACACTAGCATATGTGAGAGATGCAATTATACAGGAGGCTACGGTCTCTCCACAAAAGACTGGAACAGACAGTCACGAGGAGAAGGTTAACACTTGCACCACACCGCCAGCCTCACATAGACCTACTAAACCAGCACTGGCAAAAAATACACATAAATACACTAAATCATACTCAGAAGCTCTAAATAAAAACCTGCAAAAGCATCCGAGAGCTCCAAAGCAGACACCCAAAAAACCTGCACCTCCCAGCACAAACCAGACAACACATAAAACACAAAATCAATGTGCCGCACAATCTCAGCCCTTAAGGTGAAATAACATACTTAACACACTAGTAATAGGTGACTCTATAGTCGGGCACACTGACATCCCACTCACTAGGCTGGACAAGGAGAAGATTACTGTAAGCTGCCTGTCGGTGGCCAGAATCCGCCACATAACACAAGCACTCAGGTCACTCCAGAACAAGTATAAATATGACTCTGTCATTGTTCATGTTGGTGTGAATGACCTGAGAAGCACCTCCTGGACTACATGAAAAGAGACATGGAAGAGCTGTCTGATCATGTAGCCAAGGCGGGTAAAACCCTGACCCTGAGTAGCATCCTGCCCTCACCAAGAATGATACCTCAGTATAAAGAAAAAAATGATCAATTTCAAGAATTGGCTAAGATTCTGGTGTCATGCAAAGGGGATCCAGTGTCTGTCAGCCTGGAACAACATGCTCGACAAGCCGCGTTGCTTTGCAAGAGATGGCTTGCACCTGTCACCCCATACTGGCCAAGGCTCTTGCTGCCTCCATAATGTCTTTTTTTAGGCAAGGCTAAAAAGTCAAACCCACCTCCATAAACAGCACAAATAAAAACATTAGGGTTATGCTACTCAACGCCAGGAGTTTAAATCTCAAAATGCATGCGCTCAAAGCACTCCTCAGTATGGAGAACGTCGACATCTGTGCAGTAACTGAAACCTGGTTCAAGGCTCCAGAGAGCACTCCTGCACTACCGGGCTACAACTCATACCACATATTTCGGCCACAGAACATGGACTGAAACACAAAAGGAGGGGGTGTATCCATATTCATCAAGGATACCGACACCTCCAGGTTAGTGGTGCAGCATGATACCTCTGAGATCATCCATGTGCAACTAACATCGGGCAAATATGCAATGCAAATTCTGGCCTGCTACAGATCACCCTCCATGACCCAGGACCACCACTCCGCCTTTCTGGAGGCACTGGAAAACATGAAGGTCCTATGGAACACCCTGATATTGGGCAATTTCAATTACCCTACCATTAACTGGGAAAATTACTTGAGTACAAACTCCCAGGCTCTGCGCTTCCTGGAATTTATCAACTCAAATGCCCAGGATCAGCTGGTAAACTCCCCTACCAGAAGTGAAAGCATATTGGACCTGGTCATCACCAACATGGGCGAAAGGTGTTCCACACTGGAGGTCAATCTGTCACTGGTTAGATCAGACCATAAACTAATCACTCTGGATGTCCACACCCCACCACCACCCCCAACCAAGGAAACCACAGTGAAAAACTTTTCTAAAGCAAACTTCACCTTACTTAAGACAGAGGTGGTAAGTTTCACAGCCTCCACGCTAAAGGATAACGCTGCCCAAGATGCAGAATCCTTTACAAATGCACTCTATGAGTACCAACAAGGATGCATGGATCATGCCATCCCTAGCAAAACCAAGACTCACTCCCCTAAGAGAAGGAAACCAGTCTGGTGGACCCTGCCATAAACAGGTTATACAATAAAAGGAGGAAACTAGTTCAGAAAAAAAGCAAACCCCAAGAAGGAAAGACATCCCTGATCAGTATCAGTAAGAAACTAAGGTCCCTCATAAAATCATCCAAGGCTAACTTTGAAAGAAAAATAGCCAAGGATTCGAAAGATAACCACAAAGCTTTATTTAGCTATGTCAAGAATCTAAGTGGCAACTCACAGATATGCTCTGAGCTAGTGCAAAATAGCACAAAATATACTAAACCTACTGATATTGCCAACATCCTAGCAGATAGATTCAGTGCAAACTTCACCCTCCTCTCACCTCCAAAACGGCCCACAACAATACCAGAAAAGTGTAGTGTCCCGAAAATCACAGACACACAGGTGAAAACAACCTTTTCAAAAGCCAAAAACACAGCATCAATGGGGCCAGATGGTGTCCCAGGATGCATCTTGCACGAACTACAGAACGAGCTAACCCCCCATCTAATCACACTGTTCAACCTCAGCCTCTCCACAGGATACATGCACATAGAATGGCGCACAGCAACAGTTATTCCGCTCCACAAAGGAGGGGCCACAATTGACCCTGGTAACTATCGCCCCATAATCCTGATTAGCCTGGTCTGCAAGGCTATGGAGTGCATCATCATGGAACTCATTAACAAAGACATTGGGAACCTCCAAACACTTGACCCGACCCAGTTCAGCTTTGTTAAGGGCAGATCATGCCTACTAAACCTGGTTGATTTCTTTGAGACAGTCACCAAGGCCATAGATGAGGGAAAGGTGGTTCACACAGCCTACCATGACCTTGCCAAGGTGTTCGACACCATTCCTCACTCAGGTATTATAGAAAAACTCACCAGCCTGAACATAAACCCCTACATCACAAGATGGGTTGCCAACTGGCTTATAGACAGAACTCACGCGGTAAGAATAGCAGGCTCCAGGTCTGACTCTAAACCAGTCACAAGTGATGTCCCACAAGGCTCGATCCTAGGATCCCTACTGTTCAGCATATACTTCTCAGAAGTACAGGCAAACACAAGAGGACTATGGCTAACCAAGTTTGCTGATGACTGCAAACTGGGAGCCATAATTGACTCTCCGGCTGACACAGACATCCTCCAAAAAGGCCTTACTGAGACGGACACCTGGTGTCAAAGTTATATCCTCAAGCTAAATGTCAAAAAATGCATAGTCATCCCATTTGGGAAAAACAAACACCCACGAATTACCACATAGGTGGCAGCTCCCTTAATACAGAAGAAATAATAAGAGATCTGGGGACCCAGGTACATAGTAATCTCTCCTTTGACAATCATATTGCCAAAGTAGTTTGGAAATCCTTCTATGTGGCCCATCTAATTACTAAAGGGTTTGCATCTAGAAATAAAGAGGTTATAGTGCCCCTCTACTCGTCACTCATCAGACCCATCATAGAGTACAATGACCCATTTGGGATGTACCTCACAAGACACTTCCAACAGCCAGAAAGACCACAAAAGTACCTCAGCAAGAGGATTACTGGCCTCAAACATATGTCTATGCAGACTGACTGAAAACCCTCGACTATACTCAGTGGCATATCGCTTATTCAGAAGTGATCTCTGCCTGATTTACAAAGCCATGTCCAACTCAGAATTGATGGACATGCTCCACCTAAAGAAATCCAAGTCACTGCGAGCCACGCACTCTAGTGAGCTGAACCTCACCACAACAATAAATAGAACATGCTGGAGGAATAGATTCCAGTCACAGATACTCCCCATGCTTTGGAACAAAATTTGTATCTACATTAGGCAGAGCTCCTCACTAACACTCTTCAAGAGAAACCTTGACGAGTGGAAAGGTAACAGAAAATACACCCCTGGGATCACTTCATTGGCTTTGCTTGACAGAGGCTCAGTTAATTAATCAATGGGGTGGCGAAAGCCGACACAATCCGGCTAGGCTTATAAATGCCCTCAGGCAGAAAGCCTAGTACCTACCTATGAACCTATGAAGCTATACAGTTGAACATTCTCAGTTGATTATACTTTTATAGATAACGTTAAGTTGAGTGAGTGATCACACAATATTTATGAATATGTTTGCAAAACTGCAGCTCTGTCTTCTCTTTGTATTCAGGGACTTCTTCCCTTATCTCTGCTTTACTATCAGACATGCAATCTCTAGTGCATATCCTCTCATTTTTCTTTCAAGGTGTGATACAAATACATGACAGCAAACAACAGTTTTAAGCAAATGCAGGAAATTGTACTATTATGATACAAATATACATGTGGGATGTTTGGTTTTGCTTAAATGCTCACTGAAATTAGTTCCACACTTTGCAAGAGTATCCTCACTGACACACCCACTTTAGGAAAGGGTGTCTGTGAATTACTGTATTTTGCTTGAGTCAGACTAATATCACTTGCAAGTCATTAGCATCTAATAATGGGGTAGAGGCTTCATTATGTTTACATCTGCTATACAAAGTCAAAAACTTTGGTATTCAGAAATTAAAATGAGTTCTTACCTTGTTTCCATCTTTAGAGTGCTCAGAGGGCTAAATATGTACTTGGGAACTTGAATGTGAGGAGACGATTTTCAGTCATGCATTTTTTATAGTGGGTATTTTAATTGTGTAGTGCAGGTTACTTAGTAAACTGCATATATATATATATATATATATATATATATATATATATATATATATATAAAAATATATACACTATACACACACACACACACACACATAAATATATATATATATATATATATATATATATATATATATATATATATATATATATATATTACAGATGTCAGTCATGTCATATATTAATGGATTGCTAAACAACTCACACACATTTTACTTAGGTACATTTAGAAATACCAGTTATGCATGCATCTGCCATTCATTCATGTTCTTAGGCATTTATTTTTCTATTACAGGTTCTACATTTAACTTGATAGTCCTGCAGTTACCAGTCTTACCATTCAGCACTGACTCCTAATGATGCTAGAAGTACACAGCCATTACACGGGGAAGTAAAGAATGTGAGCATTGTCTGACATCAACTGTACTCTATATATGTGCCCCTTAGGTGGACAGCATGTGAGCGATTTGTTGCATCTTAGCTAGATCGAGGGCATATTGTGCATGCCTATGTCTACCTACACCCACAGCAGCTGGGTGTTGCCCCTCTAACTCCTCACCTGCATGTGAATGTAGTGACCCTTTCAGTGGTGGTGGAATGTGTGCTTCTACCCCTTGGTGTATCTGCTGCATCTATTTTTGCAGGATATTATGTAGGACAGCACAGACTGTAATAATTTTAGCACCAATACTGAGATCGTACTGAAGCCCCCCCCCCGATGTATCTAGGCGTTGAAACCATAACTTCAGCAGCCCAAACGCATGCTGTATGATGTTTCTAGTTTGAGCATGTGCTTCATTATATCATTCCTTTGTGGCTGTGTGTGCATTTCTGATAGGTGTCATCAGTTATGGTTTCAATGGATACTCTGCATTACTTAGTATCACTTAGTAAATGGCCTTCTGGGACCTAACCCCTTGAAAATCTTTAAAACTGTGAAATGTGCCAGATATTAGAGTCATTATAACTGTCAGGTTGCAGCACACACATTTAGGATGATTCACCTAGCATTATACATGACCTGACAATTAAGGGAGTGGAATCCCTTTCTTTTGATGTAGACCCTTTCTCGTACCCTGAGGATTTGATCTCAATGTGGATGCAGTCTATTGCACCAAAATTTCAGAGGAGTGTGCTAAGGTGTAGAACTCTTACATAGTTATAGCTGTGTCATCAGGGGTATAGGAGAAATATATATAGCCACTGTCATGCTGTAGCATAGCATTTAAGAATTGGTGTAGAATCCTGGATGCTGATGTCTGTGACACCCCCGGAATGTCTGCTGTGGGTCTCTTAAAGGTTCCTGTAGCTAAAATTCTAATTGTTACGGTGCCACCCATGCACTGGCCCAGTAATTAAGGAGCCTCAATCCTCACCACTAACACCAGTGAGGGATGTGCACAGTGGGATGATGACAAGTAGGCACACAGTAAAGTACAATTTCCCCTTAAGAGCACACAGAGATCACAGTCAGTCTGAGGCTTATTTCTCCCTCTTTCTCCAGATCCCCAATAAGACTCCCAACTGGCACAGTTATAGGGTTAAGATTTCAGCTGAGTGGTCAAGCCAAAACCTCCAGCACCTTCTCTGTCCAACCATTGCTTCATGTCCCTGCCCAAGTAGCTGACACATACACACACTTTGAGATTTCATTTATATACAAACACACAGATACTCCTGGGGAAGGCTGGCATAGGTTCTCTAGCTATGCTCCCTTCTGCCCAGACTATAAGGTAAAAATCACTGCCACCAACTACCCTTACTTATCAGCTACTAGAAAGCCCTTCCCAAATGTTGACCAATTCTACTGTGTAATGTTACTATTATCCAAATGGTAAGTGTAACCAAACATTTAAGGCTATTTAAGAGTGGCCTGTACAGTGTTACCAAATACATATGCAAGTACTGTAAGAGCTTAAACATCGCTAAATAAACCAGCCACAATTAAAAGGTTTAAATATATTTAATAATAAATAATAAAATCACAAGACAATAATCAATAACTCAACACAGTGGCAACACAGTTCAGAATCACAGGAAATATTTTAAAACAACATGCAGGACAGTCTCACATAAATACAGAAAACATCTAGACTGATCTTATTATTTTCCTATCTATCTCTAAGAGAGATATTATGATCTAACCATTACTTACAGAGCAAGGCAAATACAGATGTGAAGTGCTGATGATGGATGTGTTCAGATCCAAGACAAGATACAAAATGAATAGACTTTCTCTCTGAGATATTCCTTAAATTAATAATATACATTACTGCTAGGCTAGCTAGATGACATCACTATTTGACACCTGCCTCTAGTGCCCATGCTAAACAGATACCAACAGAATTTAGCATTTCTCTGAGAAAAATACTTCTCTCTCATACGTTTAGCTGGAACTGGAAGTCATAAAACAATAAACACTTTTACATTTTAAACCTAGTAATTATTTCTTCCTTAAGACAATAAAAAGAAACACTAGCTGTAGACATTCTTTCTTCTAGGTGAAACTGAGAGATAACACAATCGTAAACAATGTCAGCTTATTTTCTTGAGGATTTGCAAGTTAACTCTGTATAGGTTCATAGGTTCATACTAGGCTATCTGCCCGAGGGCATTTACAAGCTAAGCCCGCTTTTTGTGGCTTTATGCACACCTTTAGTATGGGGAACTATATCCATTATTTTGCTGTGCAGCAGTGACACTGAGGTAATCATCTCCCATCCATTGGTCAAGATTTCTCTTGAACAAGGCCAGCGAGGTGCTCTGCCTCACATGTATTTTGTTCCACAGCATAGGAGTCTTTGGGTGATGAATCTATCCCTCCAGTTTAAGTCTCCTGTGGCTCTGATGGATCTAGATTTTTTGAGGTGAAGCATATTCATCAAATCTGGGTTTGACATGGCCTTGTATGTTAGGCAAAGGTCACCTCTGAGCTGGAGTTCTTTCAGTCGGCACATACATTTTTTTTGATTTTTTTTTCCTTTTGGTGAGGTTTTTTTGTGGCCTCTCCAGCTGCTGCAAGTCGGGTCAGATACACATTCCGAATGGGGCATTGTACTCAATCATTGGTCTGGTGAGTGATGAGTAAAGGAGACTATGACCTCCCTTGATCTAGATGAGAATCCCTTCATGATAAGGTGCAAATGCAGTAGAAGGTCTTAACTACTTTAGCGCTACATGGGTGTCGAATGACAGACTACTATCAACCTGGGTCCCCAGGTCCCTGATAACTTCTTCTGTGCTCAGTGGATTGCCACCTATTTGGTAGCTAGGGTAAACTTGTTTTTCCTGAAGGGTATGACTATGCATTTTTGGCATTTAACTTGTGGCTCTGGCACCAGTTATCCGTTCTGTGAGACCCTTCTGAAGGATATCTGTGTCAGATGTGTTTTTTTGCAGTCATCTGCAAACTTTGTCCCCTCCTGTGTTTGCTTGTACTTGGAAAAGTAGATGCCAAACAAGAGAGCAACTCTGACCCTGTGGGTTCTGTCACCAGCCAGTTTGCAACCCATCTTGTGATGTATGGGTTAAAGCCAGATCGAGGTAGGCTGTATGGACTGTCTTTCCTCATCAATGGCTTTGGTGACTGTTTCGATAAAGTCAACCAAGTTTAAAAGGCATGATCTGCCTTTGACAAAGCAAACTGGGTTGGATCCAAAGTCTGTCTGCAAATTCCTATGTCTTTATGGGCGGTAATTTCCATTTGTGAAGTGGGACCACAGTTGCAGATCCAGAGGTAAGACTTTGATTAAACAGCTGTCCTAGCTGTGGGTTTAATTCCTCATTGAGTACACCATCAGGTCCGAGAGCAGTTCTCACTTGGTGGAGATGTTTGTATAGATATCTCGCACTGAACCTGTCAGCCAGTATGTTGGCAATGTCTGTAGGATCAGTAATCTTCACATCATTTTGAACTAGTTCTGAGCATATCTTTGGATGATTATAGTGATCAATGTAGAGTTTGTTTATGGCTGGGGTCCACCAGACTGACAAAGAGTCTTTGTTTTGCTTGGGATTGCCTTATCCATGCAGTCCTGCAGGTGCTGGTAGAAGGCATTTGTAAGTGATTCAGCGTGTGAAGTCGGCTTTTGAGAAGTTCTTTACTGTGGTCTTTTTTATTTCAGGTGGGGGTGGGATGAGGACCTCCAGCGAGATTAGTTTGTGATCTGATCTCACCAGCTACTACTATTTAAAAATGCATTTGTACAGGCATATAATTTACATCCATTTCTTTTCTTTCCTTTCCCAGTAGGGTACACTGTGGTTACATTCTTGAAGCTCAGTACATAGCATACAGTTTACTTACATTTGTAAGACAAGCCTATGGATCATATTAATATTTACAAATGACATAGGATTATTTACAAAATTCTATCTAGCTGGGTTGGCAGCCTTCACAGCTACATATACCTTGGTCTTCACAGGTATTGGTTCACCTCGGTTTGCATTTGGTGTCAAGTGAGGGCGATAGAGATTAGAGTTCCAGTAGTGTGCATCACTATCAACCTTATAGCACTCTACTATTTCCATGTAATGCAGACCATGAAAAGTTAAAGGGGGTCTAAATACCCTTCCTCTCTTGCCTGAGGTCTATCAGCAGCAATAGCAGCATACACTTGAGTCTGTTGCACATACACATAAACAAGAGCAGCAGCAGCTGCTAACATTCTTTCTTTCCTGTGTAGTTTCTGTGGCTGTGTTTCAAGCAAGCAATAATGCCCAACAGGATGTGTGTTAATGTGTAATTAATGCCCACCCAGGGATGTGGCGTCAGGCCTTTATACCCCTGGAAGGGCATTAATTACACATTAACACACACCCTGGAGTGTACTTAGAGAATGGGGCATCTGTAAAATTGTTGTGTTTTACTTACTTATGTATTTTTAAGTTCTATTTTTTTAATATATTTTGTTATGTAAATTAGTTCCTCTGCCTAATGTTTCATACTTGCTCTACTATATGTTAATGGTTTTGGAGAAAGCATATTACATCCAAAATATATTACAAAAATAAAACAGTACTTAAAAATGCATAAGTAAGTAAAACACAACAATTTTACAGAGACCCCATTCTCTAAGGACTGGCAGAGATCATTCTCTCTTCACTCTCTCTCACACATACTACTGTGGGATCATTGGTTCACTTTCGCACTTCACTCACTCTCTCTCTTTCACACACCCACAGAGTCTCTCTGCTTTCACACACACATTCACTCACACAAAATTGGTCTTACCCTCTTTCTCAGTCTCTCACAGTCTTCAGTTGCTTTCATACACACATTCCATCTCACTCTCTCTCGATCTCTCTCACATGCAGTCTCCTCTGCTTACATGCATTTACTCACACATCACTCTTGCTTTCACTCTCTGTCTCACACGCAGACATACACACACAGTTATAGGTATACATTCACTGTAGCCAGTCAACCAGCATGTCAGTATGTTCTTGGTAGATGGGATGAAACCAGAATACCCAGAGAAAACCTATGCAGACATGGACAGAACATGAAAACACAGGCTGTGAGCAGAGGTGAGACCTGAACCCTGGACCCAAGATTTTTTCAGTGAGCCACAATGTGCCATCCCTTCAGTGGTCTTCCATGGTGGACTTTAGCCAGATAGTCTCTAGAGCTTTTTATTTACATATAGAGACTCTTGTTTCCTTCTATTTGTCCCAGTCTCTCTCTCTCACACACACACACACACACACACACACTCGATTGAGGGCACTCTTTCTCTTACTCTCATACATGCATACAGTTTCACACATGCTTTATTTTATTTATTTCCTTTTTTATTTTACACTCTCTAAACAGCAAAAATACTGCTTAGTGAGTATAAAATACTGGCATGCTTGCTCTTACTTTCACTATCATGCATGCACACACACACACACACACACACACACACACACACACACACACACACACACACACACACACACACACACCTTTTTTTTGTCTTATTTTTTGACATTTTAGCGAGTAATAAAAAATAAATAAATAAAATAATGGCTGACATTTGTTTTTCTCAGTCCAAGCTCCATGGCAGCTTGATAAGCTGCCATGAAGCAGTGGATTTGTTTTTCACTGGGCATTACTTGTACATTAATATTCTGCTGGAGAATGCTCGTTTTCCACGAAGGGTGCTGATGTACAGTAAGCCCAAGAAGTTTTGGAGAGCAAGGTAGATGGCTATAAAGAATGTACGAGTCTTTTATAGCTTGCTGAAAAGCTCCACCACTTGGATTGGTTGATTAGCATATAATTCAGTTGCTTATGCAATAATTAGCATGCCAGAATGTTTATCTGGTTTGCACAGCTCTGCACTTTGTATAGAGCTGTTTAATGATCACAAATTGGTGCTCTATTGTGAGCGTATCACACCATAATGGGAACATGGAGTGACCGAGCTGTGTAGGGTTTATTGTGTCCAGCCTATGGTTTAAATCTACAGAAAGTACTCCTGCAGAGCAAGGCTTCACTACCTTCCACACATTTAGACTATCAGCTGCACGGACGAGGACAAAAGATGGAGAAGTCTCAGTCTATATCAGCAACAAGCATAACTCTAGGTTGGCTAAATAGAAAGATACTCTGGAATCCATCCCCATGCAAATCACAATAGACGTCCCATGCCATATCCTAGAAAGTTATAGATTACCCTTTATGTCCCTAGAATCCCATAGGTCATACCTAAACCTACTGGAGATATTCATTGTTAAACCAATTACAATATTCATGGGAGACTTTAACTACCCCTCTATAAACTGGGAAACATACACTGCCTCATATATGCAGGCACAATGATTTCTGGACTTTATTTACACAAATACCCTTGATTAGATAGTGCATACACCCACCAGAGATTCAAACATATTGGAACTGGTATTCAAAATCAGAATCAGGATCAGAAATATTTTATTGATCCCACAGGAAATTGCTTATGTTGCAACTGTACAGATAAACATAGACACAACGTTGACCAAACACATATGTTACATAATTAGATATGACAGATACTATACTATACTCACTTATTCTACCCCACATATTTAACAGCAAAGCCTGGCATAGGTACACTGTTGGATATAGCCAATGTATTAAATGAGTTTGATACCAATATAGTAGTGACATGAAAGGGGGAAGCCTTTCATGTTAATTACCACTCACACTAGGATATGGGGTATTGCACATTACAATACTTTAACTAAAATATAGCACATTGCACAAAGGAAAATTGCATTGATGATTAATATTGCACTGAAAAAAGAAGAGATAAAAGAGAGGTAAACATGATGGGGAAAAAAGAAAATCGTGGGTAAGAGTTTGACATTGCACTATGTGGTCTCCTTCAGTAGTGGGGGTGGTGCTAAGATAGTAGGAGGCATTAAAGAGTCTGATGGGTATGGGCATGAAGGATTTCCTGTGACATTCAGTGGAGCACTTTATACTTATCAGTCTCCTGCAAAAGAAACTTCTCTTTCCATCCAGCACTCTGTTGAGTGGGTGGTCAGTATTTTCCATGATGGGCTTTAGTAACTAACATTCTTTTCTCAGCCATGGTTTTGAAGGTGTGCAGTTCTTCTCCAACTACTGAGCTAGCCTTCCTTACTAATTGATTGAGTATGTTTGCCTCAGCCTTCTTTATGCTACTACCCCAGCATGTCACTGTGAAGAAGATAGCACTGGCCGCTACAGTCTTATAGAAATACTGCAGCATAGTGTTGCTGACTCCAAAGGATCTGAGTCTTCATAGTAAGTGCAGCCTACACTGACCCTTCTTATATGCCATAAATAAAATAGAAGAGTGACCAGCATGGTTTGGAAAACAATATTTTCACCTTCAGTGGTGAATTTTTTCTGCAGATATTAGGAGTACAGCTTTACCAATATGGTGATGGCTTATTGGGAAACTGAGCATATATTTGTTAATAATATGTATTCTGAAGATATTGTATGCTATAATAGATTAGTTGATGTTGCTTTTATTTTATAGCAAGGATCTGATGAAAAATGTGATTCTTTTTTGGGGTTGGATTAATACTACTATAGAATTTCTAACTTTTACAGCCTGTGTTCAACTGATTTTTTTGGCTGTTCATATTTCAAAAAAACTGTTTTGGTCATTTAGAAACAGAATGTTCAGAAAATCATGTTGTTGAAATAATAATAGGACCAGTATGCATCTGAATTATACTTTTTGCAAAGAATTGAAGGGACAGTTTTAAAGATCTTTGAGATTGCATACTAGTAATGAAAGGTTAGATGAACATCATGTCTCTCTTAGCAATGAATTCTATGGGAGAGATTATGGTTTGAATGAGGTTGGCAATGTTTTGGAGCATGTAAAGGGCTTACGACAAACACAAGAGAGACAATATTTCTCTGATAATATGTACGATAGGTATATTAGATTGCAGCAAGCCTCTGGTTGTTCAAGAATCATTTTTACTTACTCTAGTAATGTTACTGACGTTTGTAATGTTATTAAGCAAAACTAACCAATTCTATTGGCTGATGACCATACAAAAGGTTGGTTGGAGACCGACCTAGGTTTTATTTTAAAAATGCTAAACATTTGAAAAAGAGGCAATGTTTTAGAAGTAATTTTATGTTTGAGTCTAGGGCTGTATCAATTAGAATTTATACACATCCCTGCCACTGTTGTAAAGCCTGTTGTTACATTTCTAACACTCCATATGTTATACATCCAATACTAACATTAAATATAACTTTATATTTTATGTGGATTGCAAGAGAAGGAATTTGGTGTACCCAGCAACCTGCATGAAATGCCCTTGTTATTCTGTAGAGTGACTAGTCGTAGCTTGAATGAAACAGTTTTGGAGCATATAGGAGATATAAGGAGAGATGTTAGCACAAACGCATTAAACAAGCATGTTAAATCTCATGCTGGTCGTGGTTTTATTTGTAAAGTGATTCAGTTGGTAAAAATATTAGAGGTGCGGATATGATTAATAAAAGTGAGAATAATGAGTTAAACTGGATTATCACTTTGCAAGCCGATAGGAACTTTGGCTTGAATGAAAATACATCACTTAGACAGTATTTGAAAAGACGGAAGGTAAAGCATTAACTTGTGGACATGGTAGTTAATTCCTTTGCTGTCAGTTGTTTTCATCTGATGTTTTTATTTGTTGTTTTTAGTCTGTGTAATGATATTTAATGACGTTTTCCATTTGATTAATTAGTCTGAAGAAGTGCTTATGCACAAAAGTGCTCACTTTTGTATTTAATAAACATTCATTTGCTTCAGCCATGCTGGTCGCTCTTCCTTTTTAGTTACATTCTTTTTTTTTTTTTTGTATTTAATAAACATTCATTTGTTTCAGCCATGTTGATCGCTCTTCCTTTTTATTTACATTCTTGGTTTTTTTTGGATTTAATAAACATTCATTTGTTTCAGCCATGCTGGTCACTCTTCCTTTTTTATTTACATTCTTGTTTTTTTTTTTTTTTGTATTTAATAAACATTCATTTGTTTCAGCCATGTTGGTCGCTCTTCCTTTTTATTTACATTCTTGTTTTTTTTTTTGTATTTAATAAACATTCATTTGTTTCAGCCATGCTGGTTGCTCTTCCTTTTTATTTACATTCTTGTTTTTTTTGTATTTAATAAACATTCATTTGTTTCAGCCATGCTGGTCGCTTTTCCTTTTTATTTACATTCTTGTTTTTTTTGTATTTAATAAACATTCATTTGTTTCAGCCATGCTGGTCGCTCTTCCTTTTTTTTTACATTCTTGGGGGTTTTTTGTATTTAATAAACATTCATTTGTTTCAGCCATGCTGGTCGCTCTTCCTTTTTATTTACATTCTTGTTTTTTTTGTATTTAATGAACATTTATTTATTTCAGCCATGCTGGTCGCTCTTTCTTTTTATTTACATTCTTGGGTTTTTTTTGTATTTAATAAACATTCCATTGTTTCAGCCATGCTGGTCGCTCTTCCTTTTTATTTACATTCTTGTTTTATGTTGGCAGACCTTTGGTTGCGGTTTATTTTATTTATTTTAGCGTTTATATATGCCACCTGCTAGTTTTTGGACCAGTCCAGCTTACTGTCCAGGTGCACTCCCAAATACTTGTAGTGCTGAACAATCGCTACTTCAATCCCCCTAATTGAAAGAGGGGTCATTCAGGGACTACTAACAGCTCCCTCTTTTTACTGATGTTCAGCTGCAACTGATTAATCTCACACCAGCTCACAAAGCTGTCCACCACCCTCCTGTATTCCTTCTCATCTCCATGCCTGATACTTCCTACTATGACCGAGTCATCCGAGAATTTCTGCAGTTAACAGCACTCAAGTGTTATAGCATATTCATCTATATGGGAGAATGCTTCATCCCCCACCCCCCATGTCATGTCCTCACTGGTGAGGTCACACTGCAAAGCTGTCTCCTTTGAAATAAAAATCAACTTAGTAACCCCAACAAACCCTGTAACAGTTAGGAACTATGCCAAAGCAAACTACATCCTATTAAGTGATAGTTTGTCAAAATTCAATGCCACTCCCAACCCCGAGTTAACGGCAACATATGTGGAATTTTTCACAGAGACCCTGTACCACCACAAAAACGCCTGTATAGAGGCTGCTATACATACTAGAAGTAAGCCCAAAATAAACTCTAAAAACAAACCACTCTGGTGGAATCCTACCCTTAATAGGATATTTAACAAAAGGAAAAAAGTTGTGGCTAAAATCAGAAAGAGCAATTCACATAATGATAGGAGCTCTTTAATTAAACAAAACAGGAAACTAAGAGAGCTAATTAAGTCAAACAAGGCTAATTATGAGATCAATATAACCTCACAGGCTAAAGATGACCACATGGCCTTCTACAGCTATGTCCAGAAACCTCAAATGCAGAACACAGCAGTGTGCCGAACCGGTGGCCAGTGGAGCCACATTCATTGAGCAGAGTGACACAGTGAATTTGCTGGCTCAGGCTTCACCCCCAGCTCCAACCTGCCTTCCTCCATGAAATACTTAGTGCCAAGGCCAAAAACACAGCCTCAGTGTGCCCCAAAAATATCCAAGGATGCTTCCTAAATAGCTTGAAACATGGCTTATTGTGACCATTTGAGTCACTTTTCAAATATGGCCTTAAAACAGGCTTTATACCATGAGAATGGAAGACTGCAATGGCTATCCCACTTCACAATGATGGACCATCAACTGACCCTGGAATCTAATGGTCTATCAGTCTGACTAGTCTAATATGCAAAGCCATGGAATAAATTATCATGGAAATTATCAACAAATACATAGGCAACCTTCAGACACTGGACACAACTCAGTCTGGCTTTTTCTAGAGAAGATCATGCTTACTACACCTGGTGGATGTCTTTGAGGAAACATTTGATACAACACCTCACATGGGTATATTTGACAATCTCACTGAAGGGGGGTATAAACTTCTACATAACTCACTGGATTGCCAGCAGATGGCTCACAGACAGGACCCAGGAAGTCAGGATTGATGAGACCACCTCCACTAACAGACACGTCACCAGTGGGGTTCCTCAGGGCTCTGTACTGAGACTGCTCTTATTTGGCATGTACCTCTTGGAGGTAAAGGCTAGTGTCAATGGCCTTTGGGTGACAAGTTCACAGATAACTGCAAATTGGGAGCTGCCATAGATTCCCCAATAACACAAACATCTTACAAGATGGTCTAATACAGACAAATGACTCATGCCAAAGTCATTGATTAAAACGCAGTGCTAAGAAATGCATTATAGTGCCTTATGGGAAAACTATCACCCAGAGTAATTACTCCATTGATAAGACACTCGTAATTGTTGACCCAGTAGTCAGGGATATGGGAACATATGTAGACAGCAATCTGGCCTTTGACCAACATGTGGCCAAGATAGCAAAAAAATCATTTTATGTTACCTAACTTATAGTTAAGAGCATGGTATCCAAGTTCAAGAAAGTCATAGGGCCACTTTAATTTGCCCCTATCACACCCATCTTTGAATACAATACTTGCTTCGGCATGTACCTGACCAGACATATGCAACAGCTGGAATGCCAATAAAGATTACTTACAAGGAGAATCCAGGGTATAAATACATTGTCCTATACAGATCCTTTTAAAGCTCCATCACTATACTCAGTCTCCTACAGGTTACTGAGAGGAGATCTATGCCTGGCATACAATGCATCATCGGATCCAGCTCTGACAAACCTTGATGAACAGCATCAGAATCACTACATCCAAGGATTTAAATTTTGCCTGTGACATAAATAAGACATGTTGGCAAGACGGATATTTGTCTCTGAGGAGCCCCATGCTCTGGAAAAGGCTCCCCATCCATGTGAAGCAGACCATCCCTAACCCTCTTTAAGCATAACCTTAAAACATTGATGGGAAATTGGAAACTCACCCCAGTCTGGTTCCCATGTCTCTGATAGACAGAGGCAAACAATAATGTCCAAACTAACAGACCCCCCCCCCACATAACCACAAGAAATGTCCTAACTAACATGCCCCATCCTAATAAATGCCCATGATACCTACAGACATAGTTGGGCTGGGTTGCATGAGTAGGCTTATATAGGCCATAGTGCTCGTTAGCCTAATATATACTAAGCCTTGGTGGTTGTTAGCCTGGAATATGCCTATGAACCTAAGAACCTATAATTTGGGTGTGATAATTCATGCATCATTTTATTATATGTTCCTTGCATCACGGCTGACAACTGTGGATTAGATGCCAACTCTTTGTCAGGGCTGGAATGTACTTCATCCATTTCTGCATTGCATGGGATATCACTGCTACATGTTTATCCTCTAACTGTCCATACTTCTCCTCAGCTACTGATCCTTCCACGTCTGTTGGTGCTACTGATATATTTTGTTGCTGCTGTAGCTGTTTGCAGGCAGCAATATCATACAGCATGATTCAGACAACAAATATTTGGATGCATGTCTCTAATAGCTACAATGTCTACAGTAGTGAGGAAATCATTTTATATACTGCACAACTTATAAACAAAGGTATGGCATTTAAGTCCAAGAAAGTCATTGTTCCACTGTATTTGGCATTCATCAGACCTATCATTGAATTCAGTGCCCCCATTGGTATGTAACTAACCAGACATATCCAACAATTGGAATGTCCACAGAGTTCCTCACTAAAAGAATACAGGCCATAAATAAAATGTCCTATGCAGACTGCCTCAAGGTCCTATCCCTGTATTCAGTCTTCTACAGGCTTTTGAAGGGAGATCTATGCCTGGCATACAGGGCATTGTCAGACCCCACTCTGATGGACCTCCTGCATATCCACAAAAAAAAACAGCACCAGAATTACCCATTTTAAAGACTTAAACTTTACCTCTGATATAAATAGGTCCTGCTGGAGAGGTAGATATATATCCCAGACACTACCTCTTCTATGGAACAGGCATATGGTACATGTGAAACAGAGTTCGTCCCTAACCCAATTCAAGTGCAACTTGGACAATTGGATGGGAGACCAGAAATGCAGCCCTGGTTTGGCACCTATATCTCTAATGGACACAGGTAATCTGTAAATGGTTCATCCCCAAACCCCTGTGTACACTTATCTAGGGTATCAGAAATTGCCAGAGATTTGGGATGCATAGTTAGGCTTAAAAAGGCCCTTGTGGTTGTTAGCCTAGTAAACACTGATGAACCTATAAACCTATGGACCTATAATATAAATTACAGTTTCCCACTGGACACATCAAGGAAGTAGATGCATCCCTTCAATTGACCAAAACTGCATTCAGCCACATCCTATGTTTCTGAATGTACAGTTATATGCGATCTCTGCCATAATATGGGGTGTTATGGATGGGTATCATCAGCCAGAGTGCAATGTATATCTGACATCACATGTAACACACACTAGTAAACCTATCATATGCTACCAGCTACTTGCTTGCATGTTAACTGTATATTGTGGCCTCTGTAATCAGCTTTTGATGCACTTGCAAACTAGATGACACTGACAGAAGTCCCTCTGACACAGCCTATTGATATAGGTCAGATATATGCCATATGTTTGCCTCGTAGGAGCTGCTTGAGTAGCTCACAGAAGAATTACAGATGATACTGTGGCACCTAGTAGTTGAGACAGTGAAAACCTTTTCTGCTTATATATCTGACACCCTGTGGACCAGATGAAGCCTTGATGGCAATGTGCATCCACAATGGCATTGACACAGATGACCATGACATGCCATGTTATGGGCACTGACAATAACAGTGATCACTGACACATGTTGCTTTGATCTGGTTGCTATCACAAACATTGCAGTATTCTGTACACTAACAATCCCCAGTGTGCAGAATAGATCAATGCTACAGTGCTGCATGCCCATTTTATATATATATATATATATATATATATATATATATATATATATGAATAACTCTGTAATGTCTGATGTCATTATTTGCATAATAATTTTACTTCCTTATTGCTATGCAGTCATTTGCAGGTGTTTTATGCCACACTGTTTTTATTCTAACATGGACATACTGCTTGTGTCTCTGAATCTAGTCCTCCCTGGTATTATTGCTTCTTGTACTAACTCGTGCAGAACTATGCATGCAGTAACTGTTATTAACTACCAGTTACATCTGAGTAGTAATTAGCTTGTATTATGGCTGATACACAGAGAGTATAGGCAATTTTCATTTTCAGGGAAGAACAGAGTTGTGTGTTTCCAGAGAATAACTATAAGTAAGGAAAATCTGCAGTAGGAGACATCACAAGTTTGTTTGTGTCTTTCGGCTTTTCCCGGTTAGGGGTCGCCACAGCAGAACTCCGGTCCGCTAATGATTGGTAGTTGATTTTTACGTGCCGAGTTACCACCCCTGGCACACAACCTTCAACGAAGGTATGCCCATTCACGCATGTCTCCATGCAGAAGATGCTCTAGCTGAGAATCGAACTGGACAGCGTCTTACTGTGAGGCGACAACGCTATTACAGCACCACCACTGCAGTTTCTGAAAATGGATTCTTTTCTTCCTTATACAAATAGTGAATAAAATGTATTTTCAGGTCAAGCACTAGAAAACAACAAACTTAATTCTCTGCAAACTTAGGGTCATGAAAACTGTTATTTGACCGCATACTACACATCATCTTACATTAAAGTACATCACATTTACTCAATGCCAGAAGAGACAAAATGTATATTGAACCTTCCCTTCAAATGCTTAACTTTCTACCTCCTCTACATCCCTAAATCCACCTTTCCTTTTTTCTGCTTGTCCCATGTCATCTTGAATGTCTCTGTGAATTCACCCTCTACCTCCCATTCCAGTATTTCATTAAGTGTTCACATCCCCCTCTGTGAATAAACACTTTCAGAGATCCATGGTTTTAGTCCCATCAATTTGCTGTCCATGTCCCAACCTTTACTCTGTGTCATTCCTGTTCAGGATGACCCCTTCACATCACCCTGACATGACCCTATGCATCAATACAATGGCTCCATCCCCTCCCCCATCTCTTTTGCTCTCAGAAGAGAAGAGCCCTATCTCTTCTAGTTTCTAGACATGCTCCAAACTCTCCATCCTAAATATAGTTGTGGTAGCATTTCTCTGGATTCCTTTCAACAGACTAATAACTTTTATTGTGTAGCTCCCAGAACTTGATGAAATTTTCAATATGTAATTTAACTAGCAAACATATTTCTGTCTTGACTGTTGTATGTAGGACTGAATCACTTTTCAGAAAGCAAGGTCAGCTATTACAACCTTTATTCCTTCAATAAAATTTTCAGTAGCTTATGTAGAGCTTTGCTCATTTTTATATTGTTTTATAACTGTTTGCCCTACCCTTTTTAGAAAAAGTCACCTCAGGGAAATATTTCAGGATTTTCTTTCTTTTGTTATAAAAAATATACACATGTCCAGTAAAAAAATGCAATATGCTAATTTACATTTACATGCAGGTACAAATGTGATAACACATATTCACACGCACACAGAAACATAAGCATACATACACAGACACAAAAACAGATGCATAAATACACACATGCGCACACGCACGCACACACACACACACACACACACACACACACACACACACACACACACACACACACACACACACACACACACACACACACACACACACACACACACACACACACACACACACACACACACACACACACACACACACACACACACAAAACATGGAAAACAAACTAAGGTATAAGTAATTTGGATAGCATTAATAAATGAGTGTTCTTCTGCACCAGTACAGTTTCTGAGTATCCTAGCCTGTAATTGCAACATTGCATACTTAATTGCATCATATATGCCATGCTTATACCATGTTCTAATCCAACAGTACTGAATTTACTGGTGCAGTTTGGCACTAGAGAAGGAAGAGCAGGTGCAAGCAAGCAAGCTGAAATGAAGAAAAACTGTGGCTGAAAAATTAGAAATTCTATTTACCCCATTGAATGAAAAAGCATTCATCAGATTACAATGTGTTCCTCTTTTATGTAAGGTATTTTTGTGCTTGACGACAGGCAGAAGTACCCCAGGGCTATTGAGCAAGGCACACGCAAAGCCTGCTCTGAAAGACCTGCAGTCTTTTGTTATGCAGATGGGGACAGCAGGCAATGCCTTCTGTCAAAGAGATTGAAAGAAGCAGTGAAAGAAGGAAAGAGAGAGAGAGAGAAAGACAGAGAGAGAGAGAGAAAAGACACCCTATTCGAATGACCAAGCCCCTTCTTCGACGTCACAGTCTGCATGAGACAAAACAAGAGCAAAGCTTAGACACTGTACATGAACACACATGCACATGCAGACACACACACGCACACACACATGCACGCACACACACACAAACACACACACACAATTACATGCATACACACATGCACACACACTTGCACCATATTCCTTTCTGCTTGTTTAATCAGATTTGAAGCTCTTTGCAAATGACAGGAAACCGTGAGAAAGCAAATGGGATTTAGAGACAGTTCTGTTGTTTGGAAGCAAGCATATCAGTGCCTGACTTTAAAAGGAACATCTAATACCAGGTAGCATTATCAGCTGAATTAGGTTGTACCTTTGCAATCGTATTTTCCGCACATTTTGAGAGTACCAAGATTCGAGGCTGCTTAGGATATTTCATCACTAATGGGACTTGCAGTTTCTGGAATCAGTGGATTGATTTTATTCAGTAGTTGGACAGCTCCTTCTTCAGTATGAGCCTGAAAGAAAAGGTTTGCTAGTTACAAAAAGTGGCAGTACAACTACATCTAAGAGAGGAAAGCAAACAGAAAGCCCACGGACATGACCAGCATACAGCAGGGAGAGAAGCAGCTCTTTGAGAAGTTCTGGCAAGGAACCTTCAAAGCAGTGGCCACTCCAAGACCTGAAAGTATCATTGTTGCTAGCATCACTGCACGGAAACCTCTGAGCAGGTATGTGAACTGCACTGGGGGATGATTAAGTAATTTGGCAGGATTCTGAAATTACAAAAAAAGAGCTCCACTAATTTTTATTGACATCAGCAGAATATAAGCAGTGTACTCTTTTTCATAATCATAATTATTAAAAACACAGCTTGAGAATTTTTTTTTTAATTTAGCCTAATATCAGTAGGCTACTTAAATAGTGGTATACCGTTTACTGGGAAACTCCGAATGAAATCTAGTAGAAATGCTTTTCTGTAGATGTCTTAACTGTAGATGCCAGACAATTTTACTATAGTTCTAATTTAATTGCAGCAGCAGTGTGAAGATGTCTAGTTTATTCTAGTCTAAAGGAACAAAAATCTTTTAAAAAGTAATTGTGTTAAGCAGCGTTATCTACTATGAGCTGTGCTATCCACAAAGAAACCAGCAGCAGCCTCATGATAAATCTTTTAAATAATTCAACAAGACAAAACACAAGCAAGCTAAACTGAACCTAAATGAATACTAGATTGCTTTGCTGATGTAATTTACTTGGTTGCTGTACTATTCAGATAAACGTCAGACAACTACATAGGCTAACATAGGTCATTAAGTAACAAAAGTTTCATTTTAATATTTGCAAGAAAATAGACTGTGTGATATTATTTTCTGGTCAGTTACTCTCCATCTGCTTCAGACTAAATTCAAGTAGGTTAATAAAGCAAAGTTAACCATCTTTCTGCACTATTTCAGACAGACAAAAACTGCAGAGTGCAGCTGACTGCATAAAATTAAATTATTGCCATGTGTGTGTAATTGCGTAAGAAAGTAAAATATAAGTTTATTGGGGCAGTGACAACTTGCATTACTTTGTGCATTTATCTACTACTGATACTAATGAGGAACACACTGCAAGAACTGTGCATTATTACATGGCAATATCCCACTTAATTTGGGTCTTCAGTGAGTAACAATGCTGCATGTCAAACGGTGATATTTATTCAAATTTGAGCAAGCAG